>NC_069087.1:18470959-18770959 GCF_947172395.1 Bicyclus anynana | reverse complement strand
ACGTCACCTTACTGGCAACACGGAAGACAACAACGGTGTGCTGATGGACACACCATGGTGAGTGGACACCCTTTCAGGATCACATCAACTACTTGTAGCTCTTCAACTTATTTTTGTAATCACACTTCACAACACAGTAATATTATAAAGGCGAAATTTTGTGTGTAAGTGTGAAAGTATGTTTGTTCATCTTTTACGCTGCGGCCACTGAAGCGATTTGGTTGAGATTTGGAATGGATATAGATTTTACTTTGGATTAACACATAGGCTACTTTTCATACCAAAAAATCCATGATTCTTACTTTGGGATTTGTGAAAAACTGAATTCCACGCGGCTGAAGTCGCGGGGGTCCGCTAGTTACTAAATAAAACACGATGGCGTTAAACTCAAGGATAGCTTTTTCACTGTTTGTGTAGACAGCCAGACATTTATTATTTGAATACCTTCAAATACATTACAATTTCGATTATTATTTTTTCTGTCTCCTCTATGATATCTTAAGTAAACATGTTTTTATTACTTTATTTATATTATTATATAGTTTTAGATAGGTACTTATGATAAGCATAATCGAGTTTGAATTTGATTTTGAATGTGTTAACACTGTTTATTAACTTCAAACTTTAAATGAACAGATTTTCACAGGAACGATCGCGTCTGTCGCTTCAACTGGCGAGGTGTAGCAGCTAATAGCCTATTTATTTCCATAACGATGTCGTGTGAATTGAAACCCCACAACACTATTAATGGCGCTGCAAACTACAGACCAGACTGTCTACAAGAAGGTGGCATCAAATTGAAGATATACTATACAATTTGTCGACAAAAACGTTGTTTGTTCCGCGCACTGACTGCACAAATGTTATAACATATTGCCATTATTTATATGCATTAGAAACGCAAAAAGTCATACAACACGTTTTAAAGCCACGCGTGGCATTCAGATGTTTTTAATTTGTTGATCTCCCGAGTACTATGAAATGATACCACTCCATTCTCCTTATCCGGAGTTGGAAACTTTACAGACAAACAGACATTTTGTCATCATACTAACATTACCTGCTGCTTTACTTATACCCATATTTGCGTCTGGTCTGCCGCGCTCTGCCGAGGGACGAACCAAATTTTACGGCAAATATTTTTTATCGAAAATTGCCTTCATAATGAGCGTTTACTCTCATAAGGCCGACTCTCCTCTGCCTGTTGACATCACATTGTCTGGAAATAATTGAAATGTAACTGGTAAGGCTTTAAGCCAATTCTAGGTACTTATAATTTGAATATTGTTAGTACTGATAATATAACTATATTAAATCACCGAAATGAAAAGAAAACATGGCCTTAGCTTGGTGACCATTATCATCCATATCAGTTAATTTATCACTCACAGGGTATACGCCTCCCATGTTCTGTAAAAGAGTAGAATTTAGACCCACCATGCTGCTGTGCGGGTTGGTGGGCACTATCGCATGTGAACAACAATAACCAGGATCGAGAGCTTAACGTGCTCTCTGAGGCACGTAACTAGCTTTTCCTGGATTACAACTAAATTTTTTTAGTCTGACTCAAGACTTACTTCTAAAACTTAATAAGTACTTCAGGATCCTTAAAAATTATTAGTATTATTATTCCACACAGCATGAAATAAATGTCCATAAAAATAGACGATAAGCTTAGTGGTTGTATCAATAGTCAAATAATCGGGATCGAAACCAAGACATCCAGGGGCTGTAACTCCAGACCCTTTAATGGTTGAGGTATTCAATATGGAGGAGAGGAGGAGAGGCTTTCAATATGGAGCCAAATAAATCAACCTTCGGACAAATGTAGACTCATAACATCCTAAAGTAATTAATATAAATTTTATCATTAATATTCTAAAATGTAATGAAAGACAAAGTTTAATGAAAACTTGTGTTACGAAACGTCTTACCAAGATAATATTATATTCGTAACTGAAATATTTACCAAATAACGCTACTTTGAAACTTGCACGTTATAAAGCGAGGGCGTGAAATTAAAATATCAGTTTCAAATGTTCGTGGATGAAGGACGAAAACGGTAATGAAGGTGACGACGTTGTTCGCTACGCTCGCGTGACTCCGCGTCTAGTGGAACGTTGCCCTAATGTTCCGCGTCACATCCATCCAGTTACTGGACCCACAAGATCATGAGTTTATTAAATGGAAAACAAAATTTTTTTTTGAAGGTTGAAATATTTGTTTTTTGTATAAATTCAGTAGAATTCAAAAATATTAACAAGCGAATAAGATAGGCTATTTAAGAACGAGCGCTTGCGATAGTTTGATTTTATGAACACTGAAACTGATAATTTTGGAATTTAGACCGAATTGAGTTTGGAAGGTAGCAAGCCAGTTTCAAACAGATCCTCAATTGTATAGATATTATAAAATATATTTTTTATATACTCTGTATTTCTATTCATCATCATTCAACCTTTCGTTTTTGACTAACAAAAATACAAATACGATTAATGATTCCGCTAATGTAGTCAGGATACCTAATCATAATACGAGTTTATATTTGACACCTATTAATGAATTAGATATAATAAAAATTATAAAATCACTAAAAAACACAAAATCAGTAGGTTACGATATGATTAACACTACAGTATTAAAAGAATGCGCACTAGTCCTAGCATACCCGATTACTTATTTAGTGAACCTATCATTCGAACAAGGAATGTTCCCAACAAAATTAAAAAAATCTGTTGTGAAACCCATATTTAAAAAAGGTGATAAACAATTGCTTGAGAACTATAGACCAATCACACTTATACCAATTTTATCTAAAGTATTTGAGAAGGTTATGAATAACAAAATATATCATTATCTTAACACATTTAATTTACTAAAAAATACACAATATGGTTTTAGAAAAGATAGCTCGACAACTTTAGCTTGCTTTTCTTTAATAAAAAATGTAACAGAATGTTTTAATAATAAAATATATCCCCTGGCATTATTTCTGGACATGACAAAGGCTTTTGATTTCGTGTCCCACAGTTTATTATTGGAAAAGTTATACAGGTACGGCATACGAGGAAAACCTCTTGACTGGGTTAAAAGTTATCTAAAAAACCGGGAACAATGTGTAGAGATTACTAAGACAGTTGGGAACAAAAGATGCCAATTTTTATCTAAATATAGACATAATGCTTTTGGAGTTCCCCAAGGCAGTATTTTGGGACCTCTATTGTTTACAATATATATTAATGACTTGCCAGATGCGATATCTCATGACTGTATTCAATTTGCTGACGATACTACATTGATCATTAAATGTAAAAACAAGCATGACATTGAAAAAGAAGTTAACATTTCATTGACTAAAGTAATAGACTGGCTAAATGACAACAACTTGCAAATCAACTTAAATAAAACTAATTACATACATTTTCAAACATATAATAGTACTGCTACTGACCTTAATATCAAATATAATGACATTGTTATTAATAATATAGAATCAACAAAATTTCTAGGTATTAATATTGACAAATTCTGTAACTGGAAAGCTCACATCCATGGGGTATGTTGTAAACTAGAAAAGTTTGTTTATGTTCTGAAACGTGTCAAACAAACAACTACTCACGAAGCCGCACTGATGGCCTACCATGGATATGTGTCTTCACTGCTTAGATATGGTCTGATACTTTGGGGAAACTCGGTAGATTGTGATAGAGCATTTAGAGTACAAAAGAAATGTATCAGGGCACTCTTCGGTGTGGATATGCTCCACAGCTGCAGACCCCTGTTCACATCTTTAAAAGTATTGCCACTACCTAGCTTATATATTTTCGAAATGTGTTTGTTTGTAAAAAAAAATCCAGAACCATTTATAAGCTATAGATCAATAAAAAATTTGAACACCAGGTACAAATACAAGCTATGTATACCTATGCAGAGGCACAAAGTTACCAGCAAAAATGTATACTGCATGGCGGTAACTTTATTTAATCACCTACCTGAATACATAAAAAAATTAGCTGTAAATAAATTTAGGAAGACATTATTTGATTTATTAATGAAAAAGTTGTACTATAGCGTCAATGATTACATGAATGAAAAACTTAAATAGGGACATTGACCATAAAAGTGACATTTATATTGACATTTTTTATTGACATTTATATTAACATTAATTAATTCGAACTTTGTTTTATTTTTATTGTTTGTAAATTTGTAATTTGTAAATTAATTTGTATGATCTGTTAACTTTTGCACGCCAACTATGGCAGGATATGTGTTAAAATATAATATAAGACCTATGTAAATGTACCATATTCTGGCGAAATAAAATTGATTGATTGATTGATTGATTGATTCGTTAGTGATCCTTAAATTTTGATTTTCAATAGTTTCTGCGAAATGAATTGACTAACAACTGGGGAAATGATTTTTCAAGTTATGCCTAGAAAAGTATTGAAAAAAAAACGTCCAAGTGTGGAACCTTGAAACTTCATCATCATCATCATCCTCATCATATCAGCCGATGGACGTCCACTGCAAGAAATAGGCCCTTTGTAGGGACTTCCAAACATCACGATCCTGAGCCGTCTGAATCCAGGGAATCCCTATGGCTCGCTTGATGACCAAGTCATAATTGACTAATGTACGATACCAATTATAGGAGAACAGGCTGGCAGATTCTCAGCATTCATAATCTAGCTCGACATAGAAGTATGACTAGCTATTGCACGCTGTTAATCCATTTCACACTATGGATAAAAATTGTAATGATTGAAAGAGATTTGCTTTCGATCAGTTCGGATCGACACATACTCGAGCAATGTGAGCAGGCGCTAACTGTAACTCGAGATTCTTGTACAAATAAATTACTTTACACTTATAGCGCTTGTCATTTGATACACCAAAATTTTCCATTTACAATTGATGTTTTACAAAAATGACATACGAAAGTTTAAAAATCATTTATTAGGTTTCTAGTTTTTCGAAATGCGCTCCCAAAATGCTTCACCCAAGTGTTCTGGCGTTATGGTTATTGATGATGCACATGTTTTACAAAAATATTGATCCTAATTATATATAAAGAAAAATAATATTCTTCCCACCATTCGCATGTGGGCATGATTGTGTACAGTTATTAGGATAAGTCAGCGTTATTCCATTTGCATTATACCATTGCATTCTTTTTAAACAAAATAATATTAACTTCAAAAATTAATTTAATTTTGGGTGTATTTAGATATTTATATTTTTTTCGGAGAGATAACGAATATGCTATTAATTTTCAATTTCTAGATATACTTTATAAACTATTATAATTAATTATGTATAAAATATATAAATTTATTCATTCAGACATTCATTCAATAGTTTATTCCTAACATAGTTCATCAATGGCCCATCGCTAGAGATTTTATCACGGCCATATTTGTTATGGTTGTTGCTCAAGTGAACTATAAGTACGAGTACATAATCATACACGTGTCACAAGTCACGTGTAACGTGTAAAATATGTCTATTGAGCCGGTAGATTCCAATGAGTGATAAATAATAAGTAGGCATTCAGACTCGGGGTCACTCGTCATCCTGCAGCGAGCGCTGAGCGACCTACTTCGAAGGCTGCTAATACACGGAATTGGATGGAAACGGTACTTGAGTGTATTGAGTCCCTACCGCTGCGTATAGTGTGGCGGACAGCCGGCCGGAGCTGTGAAGTCTGTGGTTGCCAGACCTATCTTATTTTATACTAGCCGACACCATGCGGTTTCATCTACATAGTTCCCGCTCTCCGCTGAAATCGGGTCGGCCATGACCCGCGAGTGGCAGGAGCGATGGGCGAATGAGACGAAGGGAAGTGAACTACGTCGATTTTTCCCGGACGTGGCTGGCCGACTCAGGGCGACCTGGGTCGCGCCGGACTATGAGACCTCGCAGGTCCTGACGGGTCACTGGCTGCTTCCGGAAGCGCCTACGTGACATGTGCCTCAGCGAGACTGGCGACTGTGTGTGTGGGCTGGCGGAGGAAGACCTCCACCATGTCCTGTGGGAATGCGGCGAGTACGAGGACCTCCGGAGTGCAATGTTGGAAGGGATCGTCAGAGAAGAGGCGGGACCGGTGTACTACCAGGATCTCGTTAGCTCGGCGGTCAACTTCGGCAAGCTACGGGAGTTCACGCATCGGTGGCACGCGAGGCGGAGCGCTCTGGACCGTTGACCACCGGTCGAAGGTGACGCATGGACCGCGGCGGGAAAGCGGATCTCAACGTCGTGTGTCGTCCAGCCCCAGAAGGGGGAGAGTGAGTATCAAGGGACAAGGAGCGAAAAGAGGAAATAACTTGTAGGGAGTCAAGAGGGCGTCCCGGGGACACGCAAAGAGCAAGTACCGGGTTCGCCCTCCCTCGATTCGGCCTCAATTACCGAGAGGTTGAAAGGGCCATGGGAGGTGGTGGGTTGTAAGTTCCCGCTCTCGTGGGTACACAAGGAAGCCTATGGCACTCTCGAATGACGTGGATGTCTATTGATAAAAGAGTTTTTAAAATCAGGTTAGTTTTCAATCTATTTTTATTATTAGTTTAGGAAAGCTAAAGTATATTAGCCCATGCTCCTGCCACAGAAATAAATAGATTAAAAATTGTATTGTCTATGTAAGACAAACTATTAATTTGTACAAACGAAAAGGAGATTTAAACCCACGTCTTACTAGACTCGGGTTAGGTTAGTTATTTCTGCATATCGTCTCCAAAGAGTAAAAAAATCTTTTGCTGGTTTGGGTGTACTCTTCTATAACAAGATCCCCAAGACGGTGATGGACCTGCCAATGCATAGCTTTAAGCAATGTGTAAAAAAAACATTTACTTAGTCGAGGTTACTACACTATTGATGACTTCCTTAATGATAAAGATGTTTGAAGGCCGTTGGATCAGCTTCCACCTTCACACAGCAAGTAAAGCTATAAGAAATTGTAATTGTTATCAATTGTAAATTATAATACTGAATGATTATTTTTTTAAAAAGAGCAACTGTTGAGTTTCTTGCCAGTTTTTCTCAGCAGAACCTACCTTCCGAACCGGTAGTAGAATTTTACAAATAGTCAGCTGACGTGTCGAAGTACTTACTTGTACTGAGCCTACTTGAAATAAATGAATTTTGAACTTTTAATTTTTTGAATTTTGAAATAATGTCCTCAGTAGCTAACTTCGTGAGCTTCGTGGGAACCATTCGCCGGATATCCTTGTAGTATTTATAGTTTTGACAGTATCATCATCATTATCAACCGATGGACGTCCACTGCGGGATATAAGCCTCTCGCATGGACTTCCAAGCACATCGGTCTCGAGCCGCCAGCATCCCGTGGCAACCCTCTTGATGACTTCGGTTCGCCTCGTGGGGGGTCGACCGGTTTGACAGTATAAGGCTAGTAAAACGTTGATCTGACCATCGCAAGCTCCCAGAGCATTGTATTTGTCCACCGGCGACACAGCGGGATACGTTTTGTGTTAACATCTTAATTGATCATAGTAACTACTGCTCTGGTATCGGCACCTCGATCGTTATCACGAGTAGACATATTCCTATATTTTTCTTTCGTGGAAATTTTTCGATTGACAAAATTTCAAATCAAAATAATCTTTTTTATAATTCAGAATAAATAATTACCACTTTGATATCACAGGCTCTTCTCAGATAAGATATGCGAGGAACTACTCGAGACCTGTTCTCGATCACTGAATAGCCACTAATTCTAGTTATTTATAATAAAAAATGTCACACTCCCGCTTCCGTTTACAAAAGCAGTGTGTGATTTGTACATTGCCTTTAGAACACTCAACCCTGGGCCTGTATCCATGTGGCACGTTGGTTCTCTTTCTAAACTAAAAAAATGTATGGGAATGACAGATCCGATTGATCACGTAACCTGTCGATGACATATGTCATTCCCATACATTTTTAATTTTCGAAGCGTTTGCGATCGTAGCAAAAGAATAGCCATGCCAGATGGCACATATCTTTATGAGAGCTGGAGTTGTGGGTATGTGGCAGGACTAGCCAACTATTTATTAAATTATCAATACATATAAATATTTTTATTTAATTTCTTTAATTTTTAGTTGTGTGTCTTTCGTCTGTTTGTCCGGGCTAATCTCTAAAACGGCGAAACGACCGATTTAAATGGGCTTTTCACTGGTAGATAGAAGGTCTCTACAACGAGCATTCCGAGTCAAGCTAAGCTTGTTATTTTCTTTACAACCCCCTTTATGCCAAGACCCAGAATAAGAACTCGAATTGTTGACATCATAAAAGCCGAGTTTCTTAGGTAAGTGTGAACGGAAATGTTGGAAGGCGAACGGGAAGGTGAACGTTCCTGGACCAAGTCCGGGACATTCTCATTAAAGGTCAGGCTCAAGAGTACCTTAAACTGACGAACTTGTATGAAATAATTGATGAAAATGGAAGAAATAAGAGAGGCATGCAAGAGTCGTAGCAAGTAGACGGACGTGGTCTCCATCTACGGGAATGAGGTGTGATAGTATGTACTCGTTTGTATGTATAAAAGCCGAACTAGCTATTCACTGGATCAATGAAGCAGTTGTGATGAAACGAATGTACCGTGACAGCAGTTTGGCACGTCTCGTGTTGAGCGAAATGAGTACAGTGTGCGTGGCGTGTTTGCCCTCCATCAATCAAACCACGAATCCATTTGTATTTGTATCGTAAAAACAAATACTGAATTATAATTTATAACGTTATACAAACTGATTACCAAATAATGATGTTTCAACATGCCTATAAGAACATAAATTATGTATTGTTTATTCTTTACAGGCTTTGATCCGGTGAAATAGCGACTAATCGACGTGGGAAGCAAGAAATAAAAGGAACATTCACAAGAATTTCAGAATAAATACTTTTTTTATTGGATGAATCTGTTGAATCGTCGGCGTCGTTTGAGATTACATAGTAGTCAGTGTATAATGTCGCCGTTCTACCAATTGAGAGCATTTCTAGGTTTTTAGGTAGACGATGTATAGCCCTGCCGCTGTATCGTCGTGTGTCGTTAGTCAATACACAACCACTATCGTAGTCTATCTCACAAAATACCTACAACTGTAAAAATCTGTAAATGATAATTCCTTCACATTGATTCAACGAACCGACAGCAGAATGTTTTTTCCAAAGTTTAATAGTCCATATAGTCGCTCAAGCCGCCGTTAGCTCGGAACGAGGCCGGGGAGCTCGTAAACAAAACAATAAAAGCTCAAAATCACGCCTTTATCGACTGTCGACTATCGACTATCGACTCCAATTACGAGCGTCAAGTTATGTTTTGGCTATCAGTGGGACTGAGTGTAGCAGTGACCTTGCTGTTATTGGGAGCATTTTCAGTAACTCTAACCCTATATTTTATTCTCCTACCTTACAATATCTTGATTTCTTGATATTATGACTAGGACAAATTGTTAATGCTTGATATTTATAGTAATAAAATATTAATATCTATCATATATATAACTGTAAATATCAAGCATATATAGCACTATAGCACTACAGTCGTAACACAGCATTTGTTGAACTTATGCATTAATGACCCTTCTGATATAAAGACATAAATTGAATTTCCAATGTCTTAATCGCTCGGTAGTTTGACAGGTATTTATTTTTTATTTGAAAGATAATATTATACAGCCACAAAGCTAGTTAAAATTGAATAAGAAACAGTCTCGAAAATGGACATAAAGTTGGATACATTTTAGAGAATTCGCTCAATAACTCCTAAGTGACAGCGTTCCTCCCTTTCCTTGTTCCCATCAAGCGATCGACTTAAGGGCCTGCCCTGCGCATCTCTGTGAATTTACTGTTCAAAATTTAAATTCACGTTTGAAGAGAAAAAAAGTTTACATTTCTCATATTTTTTATATTAATATTATATTACTGCCTTTGTTTACAATAGAGATTCGATAGAAATATCATCATTAAGGTTCAGTCGACACCACTGTAGTAATAAAAAAATATATATATTTAAAAAAATTACAGCCTTCTGTTTATAGTATATAGCTAGTTCAAAAAAGATTGACTACAAATAAAAGACATTAACTTCTTCATAGCAGGCTCAATATCAAATTCCTCTAGGTTCTGTATGTATGAAAAACATTAAAAAACATAAAAAGATGTTGTCGCTACTTCGAGATCTAGACCAGATTTTCCTTTTTTCCAAACAAACTAAGCGTATAATACTTGTAGAGCTAGCTGTGCCGTGGGAGAACAATATTCCGAAGGACCACAGTATAAAAGTGGAACGATATTACGACCTAACAAATGAACTATCTAAAATGGCTATCTGGTTAGCCATTCTGTACGCTGCACAGTGCGAGAGAATTACCAGCAAAATCTCTCTATAACTTGCTTTAAGACCTTGGCCTCTCTAGAACTGTAGCAAGTTCTATATTAGAACGGGTATTCATAGCTGCACTAGTAAGATCTTACCAAATTTAGCTGGGCAGGGAGGACAACACGAGCGGAGAAAGGGAGTGTTAGTCTCAAGGAATTCTTTTCCGTCATCCGAACGGTCAATCTATGGAATGCTAAGATATTTATCTCTCCTTTAGTATGTTTTTTTAGGTACTTTGTAGTGACTCTACGATATAGATTTAAAAGATTCTACGAAAAAGAAAACTTATATTATGTTACTCTTGATACAAAGTCATGTGGCCCTTAACCAAGCTTGCACATTTCATCAATTTGTAATGCGCGGTGTAGAGACAGCTTCTCACTCCGCTGAGACCATGTTCTCCCTTACATACCGACTGCAAATCTGCTGCGCAACACAGGGATATTTACTATACTGCGAGTTTTTCAAGAAAATACACTCCTGATAAGTTTTCCTACAATCTCTGTCAAAACTAATATGTCAATTTAAATTGATTAATTTTTATGGGAGGTTAACTCGTTTGGTAACGTTACGCGTAACAGCTGAAGTTGGCACGTTTGACTTGACAGAACGAACTTCGGACTAATTTTCTTCAAACTTCGGATCACAGACTATTTTAAAATCTATGTTGTTGCTATTAAAATGTTCTTCACACTTATCCGACAACATAAGATTCTTAATTAAATTCAATTATTTAAAGCAATTAGTTTAAGTTATCTCTGTCAAGCGTCCCGAGACTCACATGTAGATTATTTTTTGATATAGTTATTTGACAAAATTGGCTCGTTGGTGCAGTCGTTTTGGTTCACGAGGTTTTGAGTCTTATGTTATGCTATAGAATATTGAGGATACCTTTCTTCTAAGAAATTTTGATTAAAAATTCTCAGCCTGGATTTGAGATGAGGCATCATCCTAAAACGATCGAATCATGCGATAGCCAGACATACCTCATTTTAGAAATGCTGTAAATCTGTCAGCCCGTGCTTCTACTTTATGTGTGAATCGTGGTGGCTTTGGAAGGTAGCACAGTCAAGGTTCCAGATCCTCAATTGCCGCAATAGTACGTACTAAAAACTCATCATGCTAGATAGCTTCAGGATTTTCAAAACCTGTCACCTTTCCTTTATCCCACTTAAATGGGGTCGGCAAAACATGTTAATCTTCTCAATTCATTTGTATTTTTAGGATTTCCAAAGCAATATCTACATAATATTATAAAGCCGAAGAGTTTGTTTGTTTGACTGAACGCGCTAATTTCAGGAACTACTGGTCCGATTTGAAAAATTCTTTCAGTGTTAGATAGCCCATTTATCGAGGAAGGCTATAAGCTATATATTATCCCCGTATTCCTACGGGAACGGAGACCACGCGAGTGAAACCGCGCGGCGGCAGTTAGTAATTGAATAAGTGTACAGCCACTCTGCAAAATTTTGCATAGTTGCCGCAGGATCAAACGTCCGGTCTCGGAATGGTAAATCCAAAAATAGCATTAATCCAATTATCCGGGCCCACATTATCATACACAATAATCCGTCATGCGGAACTAATTCCACGCTCCGTGTAAGCTCATGTATTACGAGTATGTGTATTGTGTACTCCACGACTGGATGACATATTGTAATCGAATCAAGTTATATTAGCTACGAATATATCGATATTGTAACATGTTGCTTGTTAATATGACGAACTCTCTAGTGCAATCAGTAATTTATATCTTTACATCCTGGGTTCATAATTTTAATTGAAAGTTTTGTTTTGTAATAAGTATTGTTGAAAAGTTTGTTTATTTATAGTGACCTTACTACTGATTCTGAGTAAAGACCTACTGATTAGACCCGGTAATTATTATTTAAGTAGTTGGATTTTTTTGGGTTTGAATTGATTCTTCGGTATCTTGGGGTAACCGCTTATCATATAAGGTCTTATCATCATCATATATAATATAAGGTCTTATCATCATCATCATTATTTTCATATTTTTAATGCGATGGATTCACAAGACCAAGAAGATTTACTGACTGTTAATTTTTCACCGATTTCAAAAAAGGAGGAGGTTCTTAATACAACGCGTATGTATTTTTTATGTTTGTTACGTCATAACTTCGTCATTTAATAACCAACATTGAAAATTATTTTATTGTTTGAAAGAAAACTTCCAGATTGTCATTTAATTTTCATGAAAATCAGTTTAGCGATTTTATGTTAAATTCAAAACAATTGAAATAAATGAACCAAATTACCCATACTATGGCATTTACGTTGGCGGCTCCAAATAATATTTTCTTATAAATTTTTAAACTAAAAAAAATGTAGGATTCCTTAATCGGTTTCCAGACAAGCTATCACAGAAAAGGTCATTTTTAAATGGATATTTTGATAAAAAAATATAATTTAATTTTATGATAATAACATAATAATGTTAATAATCCTTGAACTCCAATTCAAGAATTTATTGTTTACGTGACATTTATTGACAATAAATTTGCCGTTTATTTTGTTATTGAAATGGCGATCCCGTTCCGACAAAATTCGGGCTAATCTCTCAGCATTGCGCCGTTACGAGCGAGCCGTGAAGGATGTCTGCGAATGAAACGCTCGTAAAACGTTGATATTGTTCTCAACTACAGACACGTTTGTGCAGACCAGTGAGAAAGGAGTGTTGAGCCTGTGGGTACAGCAGATAAGAGTCGTGAGAGCGTGGCCCGGAAATACGCAACAGCAAATACCGAACTCGCCCACGCTCAGTTAGGCACACACAATCGTGGGGTTGAAAAGATTGCGTGAGGTGGTGTGTGGAACTTCAGACATCAAAGGAAAAGTACAATATGTTTTCAATAGGCTCAACGGCGACAACTGTCTCATTATCATCATCGTCACCATCATCATGATAATCAGGCAAATATATTTATATTTCATTTAGAATGCCATTATCTACCAACGAAATAGAACCAATATTTTCGTAGCCTCTCATTATTCGTGTTATCAATACAGAGCTATTCAAGGGCTTAATCATATACTGGTAGCTCTCTACATACTCGTAGTACGAATACAGGCATCCTGTGTTGCGTACGTTTCGCTTTAAATATAAGGTCCAAAATACATACTACTTTAAGTACATAAGGTCAGGAAGGCATGTTAGCAACAACAGTAGCTAGTCCTTTGACATGGGGTAATAATAATAATTTATGCCTTTGGAGCTTTCATTATCATCATCATCATAATATCAGCCGATGGATGTCACTTCACGATTCCGAGCCGCCTGCATCCAGGGAATCCCTGCAACTTGCTTGATGCCGGTAGTCCTTACCACCTGATGAGAGGTAGATCAACACTGCGTTTTCTAGTGCGACATTGGTACCCCAACGTCTATTGGCTCTTCGAATAATGTGCCGTCAATTTCCATTTCCTCTTTGACTCATAAAACTATGTCAGTGCCTTTGATTCTTCTACGGATCTGAAAAATTTTGGATGAAAAGATATCGCGAAGTTTCCAGAATGCTGCTCAGCCGAGTTGGATTCAACGGTTCACCTCTATCTTGAAATTGAAC
This sequence comes from Bicyclus anynana, assembly GCF_947172395.1. NCBI lineage: Eukaryota > Metazoa > Arthropoda > Insecta > Lepidoptera > Nymphalidae > Bicyclus > Bicyclus anynana. The sequence goes on along the minus strand of NC_069087.1, from coordinate 18,756,991 downwards.
CTACCTAATTTGGACTATTTGTCCTAGGTCGTCATCAACCCATATTCGGCTCACTGCTGAGCTCGAGTCTCCTCTCAGAATGAGAGGGGTTAGGCCAATAGTCCACCACGCTGGCCCAATGCGGATTGGCAGACTTCACACACGCAGAGAATGAAGATAATTCTCTTGTATGCAGGTTTCCTCACGATGTTTTCCTTCACCGATTGAGACACGTGATATTTAATTTCTTAAAATGCACACAACTGAAAAGTTGGAGGTGCATGCCCCGGACAGGATTCGAACCCACACCCTCCGGAATCGGCGGCAGAGGTCATATCCACTGGGCTATCACTGCTCTTGTCCTAGGTATTCGTCTGCAATTTCGAGGGCAGCGTTCTCAACTATAACTAAGAGTGTCTTTAAATTAGAAAAGTATTTTGTTTGTAGAAAGGTTAAAAGTTTAAAGGTTTTGACGGCTTCCGTGGCACAGTGATATGGATACATAGATTTTGGATTTACAAAACCGTGGTCCGGTTCGGTCCCCGGCTGGGCCGCTTAAGGTTTTCCTTATTTGCTGGGGTGGAAATTTGGTGTAAAAGAGATTTTAAATTACAAAATATCGTGGGCGTTTTATAACAGTTTTTTTATCTATCTTTGGTTTTTTTATATCAATAATCGTAAAACGGGAATCGCTGTTTACTATGTGAGGCTCTAATGTATGTTCATGGCGCTCTACGACGCGCACGATCATTACGACGGCTACGACGGATACTACGACGCAATGTGTAATAATTCGATGGAGTTCAAAAGAGAACTTCTTTATTGTCAGATTTTTTGGGTTCCATTGTTAAATTATCCTGATTTTCGGAATTGTATTCCTTTATTATTTAGATTTATTTAAATTCAATCGTATTTCTAATCTACAACTATAATTTAATCTACAACATATAGAGTTATCTAAAACATATAGAGTTATTTAGGGACGGAAAAACAAGGAAGGAATAAGAAATCCCTCTAAGGTTAGCAACGCATTAGGAGTAGTTTTGCAGGGTAATTCAAAATAAATAAGGTGTTATTATTTTACTTTTATTGTTATATATTCTGTGGTTAATTTAAGCGATATCTTAAAATTGATTTATGGACCGTCATCTTTTCTCGTACGATGGAGTACAGATTCTAAAGAATCATAGCTGATTAAATATCATGAATTCTTAAATTAGCATAATATAGGAAATTATTCGGAACTGAAACTATGGCATTCCATTAATTAAGCGATTCGTTCACAAATTCCTGTCACAGCTCCAGAAAAAAGTAATAAAATTTTATCACACGTAATTTCATCAATCATTTTTTTTATTTGAAGCAGTGGTACCAAAATTACCACAAGCGGCCGTAAAAACGACAACTTAAATTTTATTGCAGGCTCTTAATTTAGAATTGCAGCAAAAACGGTTATTTAGTATGCAATATATGAGAATAAATGCCAGCATTCGTCGCGGTTGACGACTGCTCTTTGTTTTGCCCAAATTTTAATAAAAAATAACATTTAATTGCCTCATATTTCAAGAGTAATGAAATTTTGAAGCTCAACTTGTAGTGTAACTTTACACAGAGTATTCGTGTATCAGAATGTTGATTACAGTCGTATAGTGTATACAAGAAGATACAAAGTATTTATAATAATCTATATCCATTACATCAACTAAATCAATGAAAAAGGAATTCAATAACATTTCAAGTTAACCGAATGAACATAGTGTATAAATGAGAATGTCGTTGTATATCTTTACAAAATACTCCAGGACCGAACTTTTAGTTTTTCTTCATTCTTAAAGGCAGAGACGAAAACCCGGTAAAGTGTGTGTCGGACCACGTGCAGTGAAGGGTTCCGTAAAATGAGTACTTTAAACCCTTATAATGAAAAAATACCAAAAGCGCTACACACTATTACATAGACAAGAAAAAAATCATCCTCAATTTACATGTAGGAAAAGTACCCCAAAATTGAATTTTTTTTTTAACAATTTTAAATGTGATTAATATTTCACCCAGACTAAATTTCAGCTTTCTATTTTTTACAGAGTGAGTTATCTTATTAACAATTTTATCTATTTAATTAACAACTGAATTAGTATGCGATTTTCGAGTACCAATTACGTTTTTTAAGTTGGTCGACTCTTTAAATAGCAATTGCTACACATCTGTTATACATTTCTTGTAATTTCATTATATATCCTACTTTCGTACTTATTTTAACTTATTCATGAACAATCTTTTAGTTAGCTGGATAAGGGATATTTGACTCTAACAAAAATTAGCACTTGAAAATACTTCACATATGGGTCCCTTTATCGAAAAATACTGTTTCCAGACCCACAACATTTTTTAAAGACCTATCCAACGATACCCCCACACAATGCGACAAAAACATTAAATGAAAATCATCCCCACTTGTACGTCCCTCAAAAAATTTTTTTTCAAGAATTTATTTTATACTTTATCGACATTTTTAATGTTCGTACACATAATAAAAAGTAATAATCTCTGAACTCAGCCGCGGACAGACAGGCAGACAGACAGACAGATATGGTGAAATTATAAGTATTCCTTGTGGACTATAGAACCCTAAAAAGTGGAAACATAACTTGGCTACACTTTTTTTACCAAGCTATTACTTTGTCCATTTTGTTGGGTATTGGGAACAAGCAGTCCTAAGTAAACAGACAAAAACCCAAGTAAAAAGGAAACTAATTTAGTATCGCTTATGAAGGTTCAAAAAACGGTTTATTTAACGTGAATACATTTATCTTTACGTCTTCTGTATGCCTGACGTTCAGAATACATAATAAAAAAGTAAATTAAATATCATGAACTATATTATAATTGCGAAAGTAGGTTTCTTTGTTATGCTCGCAGGGTTAAACCGACAAAACTATTTCAAAAATACTTTCACCAATGGAAATCTACATCATCAGCGAGCAAAATAGACTATATATTATTCCCGTATTACCACAGGAACGGGAAGTACGTGGATGTATCCGCAGTGCGTCAACTAGATTTAATATAAAAATGTCAAAGATGTGAATTCGTTGAATAAATACAATTTTGGTTAATTTTTGAAGCCTTTCTTAAATATTTGTTTTCTGATAATAATTTATAAATATACATACAAAATCTGTGTTTATCTACACGTAAGCACTGTATTAGGAGCCCTACACGTAGGCATAGGGTCTGTAGGTGGTCTACGATGCACCCATCGCCGTAGCTAAGCTCTACGACGTAACCTGGCGCTACAAAACAGTCTGTTATAATATTTCATACATTTTACTACAATAAAATTACTGTAATCTAACTTTAGTAATAATGTATTTATGATAAACTCCTCCTTTTTGGAAGTCGGTTAAATCTTGTTATATAAATAACAAACTACTTACGTAAACGTTACTGGAAAAAGATGGTGAGAGTATCGCTTCTTGAAAGTCAATTATCGACTAAAATTTTCTCCGGGTAAATGCTTTTTAACTAAAGTTACGAAACTAAACTACAGGTATATTTAGTTTATTTCAAGTAGGTTTAGATAACGAAACGATTGAAACGTCATGTTTGTAGTACTGTTTGTAGACTATTTATAGACCACCGGTTCGGAAGGCAGGTTCTTCTAAGAAGAGCCGGCAATAAACTCAATAGTTGTTTATTTTTAAAAATGGCAATCAAAATGTTAAAGGTTTCCTTAGATTTCCTTTTCATCATCTTCGAAAGCATCAAACCGCGGACACAGCGAAGTGTAACTAGGTTGCGACTGTGAACTATTACAGCCGGCAACGCTATCGGTCAGCCGGTCGTAAAGCTGACCGCTCACGGTCTGGGGGGGACATTAAAATTAAATCCTCTCAACATCGAAACGTACTTCGGGCACTCGTGAGCTGAATTACTTAAACGTGTATTACGGTTTAACTACGCCATTAATATTGACTGCCGCGCCGCTCAATCTGACGGTATATTTCATCAATATCTGTAATTCATTGTCGTATAGTTTTGACATTTCACTGATTTTATTTCTATTCTTTGGAAATTCCTCGGCAACAGTAGTACTCTTGAAATTATAACAGTATCATATTAATAAACAGTTACATTGTGTCTAGCTAATACTCGTACTCTTGACAATTACGTTATAAAATTATACTGGGTTATTGAGATTAATATCATTTGTGATTTTTTAAACAAAATGAATACTTCTATTTTGGAAGACAGTTTGACGATATATGTATAAAGTGACAGTACAAACACTGTGGTACAAACTATGTGTGTAAATGTAGAAGGCGTAAGAAGATGAAATAAGTTGGATATATAGAATATGATAATTCCCTGTTTAATGATTTTACACACAAACGCGCTTGGCAAATGTCTATTACTTCTAAAACAAAACGGTCTTCTTAAAACATTGCAATCTACGAGTATAATCTTCGAATTACTATTAAAGAGGTATAACATCAATAGTCTTGTGTTAAGTTCTCGGAATCGAATTTGAATATTTATTGAGCCGTGTGTGAAACAAAGACATAGAGACTTGCACAGACGTTACTATCACCCGGAATTGCTCGTAAAGAGGAACAGCACAGGAGTCCATTTATTGCCTCTAGTGATGTTAAACGGCGCGGAAGTTATAGCGGCGTACCGGTCGCGTACGACGCGGAGACAGAAAAAGGTTTCATAGATAATGTCTTACAGATTAGAAGGTACCACTTATACTAGAAGAGATGGCCTTATTAGTTCTCGATGCATAATAAAACTTCAGCAAACCTTAGATGACCTAAGAGAAAAAGAAGTAATTTTGTCAACATATTTCTTTGTCATCGTGACGGATATAGATATGATAACATCGCTATCTCTAATAAATAATGTAGAGAAAATGGTGTCGATTGTCTCGTTATCACTTGCCACACACTCGACGAGTGCCATGAGAAGTAGCGACGAAAAGAGGCAGAAACTTGGTGTGGCCACGTTACTCGTCCTGCCGCAAGTCATGCTCCTCGCCCTGCCCACCGCTCCCTTTTGAATGCGAGCCAAAGGACAAGTGAGGATCATCGCGATCCAACTGCAACTTCGCGGCAGCGCGAGGAGCTATAATGTAGCGGTCCCATTATAGGCATCTTGGGCCGGTTGGGTTCATCATGAGAAGAGTGATTTAGTTTTCTTGTATGAGACTCTCAACAGTGACATTCAATAGAGAATAGAGAATCAAAGAAGTATCAAAGCATACTTTAATTAGTTACAATAATTTCAAATCGTAGAATCGCGCGGGATAATAAAACTAACTTGAGAATTTTCTTTAGTCAATGGAAAACCTATTTAGGCATAAATAATATTTGTGGATTGAATATTTGTTTCCCTAATCGCAGGCAGTGATATGGTACTACTTGTAGAATTACCCACATAATTTTCCTGAGCCGATCGACTATGGCGTATGTTGGAACTTTAATTTTTGTTTTGATTATAAAAGGAATTAAAATAATTTGGTAGAAAAGGAGCCTCCCTCGGTAGACATAACATCTCCTGACTCCAGGTAAGTGACCGGAGGCGACATGAGCCTAGACCCGTGACCGTTATTCACAAAATAGGTCGACTTTCCCTAATGTTTTTCCGGAAAATATTTAATTCTCAAGTAAATAGCTTTTGCCCGCATACAATTTGGGCCGCTCTGTATATCAGGTTCTTATCTATCGATTTTGATTAGAATAAGTAAATGATCATAGATAGTTTTTAACTAGTAGTTTATGGATGTTATTTTGATATATCAATATTTTTGTAATAATTTCAATATTGATTTCTCTCTTTCTTTTTATTAATTGATGAAACAAGCAAAAGTCTTAGGTGTAAGTGGAAAACCAACACGATTGCTTTTCATCTGTCGCACAAAAACTTAACTGTGATAAAACAAAAACCGTAAAGAAAGCCTAGTAAATAGGTAATTGCTTTATATACAATTTATCGCATATTTCAATGGGTTCCGTAGCGTCTCGAGTACAGCGGCTATTATGCAAAGTGATCTGGCAAATGATATCGGAGGTCGTTGCCCTAGAGGAAAAGCATATAAATCTCGTTCGTACAAACGATGTCATACGGGAGTCGGGACCTTGAGCTGTAAGCGGGATAATCCGTTATCACCGCCACCGGGCGAAAGGGTGGCACCGCTCATCGGATGAGTAGCAACTTGCGAGAAGACTTTGCATCCTCATTATAATATATTTGAACGGGTAGGGACCACGACAAAACGACGAGATTTTTTAAATAAGAAATACCGGTGTTTTATCGTTTTACGTACCTCTACTCGTTCAAATATATAATTATCATCTCATTTCATAATCATATCAATCTTAAGGACAATAGAAACAATGATACTACTGAATGATAGAATGAACACAGTGATGCCAATACCTAGTCCTAGAGTGTTGAGTGCACACAGTGTTGAAAGTCGAAATTAATTCCGATTATTTGATCGAATTTAATGTTCACAGTAATTTGTCTTATTGTATGATAAGGACGACATCAATTGAATCATTGTTCTAAAGACACAATGATGAACATTACGAAAGCTGTATCGTTTTATACTTTAACATAACAAAATGTAGACTTACTCTTTTAGTTGAGTTATTTTAAAATAAAAACTTGTAAGACTATTTCTGAAGAATAAAGTAAATAGTTTAATTTTTTATGTTTTCTAAATACTACTAACTGTATTCATTATGTTTCGATTTTTAATTCCGCCCAAGCAATATATAAGTTTAGACCCAGTGGTCGTATTATTTGCCTGACGCTACATTGCGTACTCTCATAGATGTAGTGCGAGTTCCGCGTGATGCTCTTTGATCACATCCTTCCAATAAATAAAGTATATTCAAGGATCCTTTCAAATTGAAGATTATAGCCATTTATTTTCTTTCTCTGCAAATTGTTCATTGTGAAGATTAGATTTATTGAATAGCAGAATTTCTTTTATTACAAAGTGTCATTTTTATGAATTGTATCTACATGAATCACAGAAATTGATATTTTGGAACATTTTTCATCAAAAACCATACACTGCTTTTGTCTGCGGTTTTAATTTGATTTTATATGATTTTTTTCAATCGATCGACATATGATACCTCGACGAATAAACGACGCTACTCTCATGCTTAAACTGATAAATTAATATTCTTTAACTATAACTATTACATGTTATTGATAATGGGACCGAAGGCCTAACGTACTCTTCAGGGATCGGTGTAATAACACCAATGTCTCTACTCCGCTTGGAATTTTTGTTAACAAATTTCTTTGGAAGGTAGAAAAGCCAATATCTTGTATACCGACCCAGGAATTGATCCCAAGACCTCATAATACACCATAATACGCCATGCCATAATAAAAACAACATCACATTGAACATTCCACCTTGATTCTTAGCCAACGGACAGATGGACGTGATGAATTGTAAGGTTTTCTTAATAATAAAACTTAAGTTTCTTCTTCACATACTCATCATCATCATCATTAACAACCTATATTCGGCTCATTGTTGAGCACGAGTCTCCTCTCAGAATGAGGGCTGAGACTAATAGTCTACTACACAAAGCAGAATGGCAGACTTCACACACAAAGAGAATTATTAAGAAAATTCTCAGGTATGCAGGTTTCCTCTCGATTAGCTCTTACCTTCACCGTTTAGGCACGTAATATTGAATTTCTTAAAATGTACATAACTGGTGCATTTTAAGACAAAAAAGAAAAAGTAAAAGTTTTGTAATGCACGCCCCGGACCGAATTCAAACTTACGCCCGAATCGAGAACAGATAATATCTACTATGCTATCACGGCTCACGTACTCACATTAACATGGAAAAATAAAGATTATTGCATATTAAAGTTGTAGATATTTACGAAGTCGTCATATAACGCTCTCTACATAGCCCGTTGCACAGTTTACTGCGTAGTTTGCCCATAACAAACACACTTGGCAGCGGCAAAAACAACGGCCAAGCATGGCGACCGTAAATACTGGCAAGTACCGCATTCGTTTGGCTTCCTACACTATTTAACTGCTATATTTTTAAGCCTTCTGTGTACGTTTGCTGTGTTTATTTATGCTTTTTATTTTCCTAACAAAAACAGTTTTATTTTAGGTGAACATTACTTGACTTTTTTGTTATATGTATAATGTATATAAATATTATTGTAATAAGATGAAAGCTAAGTAAATATTAATAATCATGATTCTCATTCATTAAATTGAATGTTTTTGACTTTAATTGTTCGTAATCACGTCACACACACTAATATTATAAAGGCGAAAGTTTGTGTGTAAGTGTGAAAGTGTGTAAATGTGTAAGTATGTTTGTTCCTCTTTTACGCTGCGGCTACTGAAGCGGCTGAAATTTGGAATGGAAATTTTACTTTACTTTTACTATTTAATTGGATTTTACTCTGGATTAACACATAGGCTACTTTTCATCCCGGAAAAATCCATGGTTTCCGCGGGATTTGTGAAGAACTGAATTCCACTAGTAATATAATATAAAGTTCATAAATTAACCTAATTATGTTGCTTCATAACCTACGCTATCTCCTAGTGAAAGTCCTATTGAAATCGGTCCCACCGTTCCAAATTTTAACCAGATTCCAGACAGACAGACTTCTAAAAATTCTGTAACTCTAAACGTTAATAACACGACATTTAATCGCGCGAAATGACCAAAAATAATTAGTTTTCAACCAACAAAACCAGGAGAATAATAATGAATAGACTCCATAGCCCAAGGGTATTCACGGCAAAAAAACTCTTGGTCAGAGCTTGAAAACAATTAACTAAAACTAAAGCTTTGAAAGTTCTATACTTAAGGATAACTTACAAAAAACTTAACAAAGTAGCTTTAACTACTTACTCGTATAGTCTTAAATAATGTATTATATAAATAGTTGTAATATAGTATACAAATTGAATAAAGTTAAGCCATTTTTCTCGTTGCAGCGCCAAGTAGGTATAAGTTATCTGGTCGCTTCAGCAAAAAGTTTAATCAACAAGTTGTTATATTAAACCGCAAAGCTTTAGTATAGTGCAGGCAAAGCCACGCAAATAAATAAAATGTGTTCATTTGTGAGCAAACGAGTATTACGCTTGGCTAATTACAGAGAACGAATTAAAAAATGTACATTTATAGTCTACAATTGTTTATAATGTGAAATGTTTTGAGAGCTCACATCGTCATTGATAAATTGAAAAATTAATTATTCAATATCAGCTTTATGACTAGCTAAATCTAATTACAGTTCAGCTAGAATACTATTTATTTTATATAATTTAAATTTCTATTGTAATATTATAGGTATTATGAAAAGATACCCTCCTCCTCTCATCCAGAATTATAAAAATCTTATAAAACTCCTACAAATTTTGTACAAATATATTTTTTTAACGTTCAATCATTTAGATAGAGGGCCTTAGTTAGCCCTTGACTGCAATCTCACCTGATGGTAAGTGATGATGATCTAAGATAGAAACGGGCTAACTTGTTATGAGGAGGATGAAAAATCACACTCCTTTCGGCTTCGGTACGTTTTTGTCGGTAGGGTGGTAACTCGCCACGGCCTAAGCCTCCCACCAGCTAGACCTGGATCAATCAAGAAAACCTCAATCGGCCCAGCCAGGGATCGAACCCAGGACTTCCGTCTTGTAAATCCACCGCGCATACCACTGCGCCACGGAGGTCGTCAAAAGTAGTTAGTGTAAGATCAATCGTAAACTCCAGTTTATTGTACAAGATTTTGGTTTATGAAATCGACCAAATCAAAAGAGTGTTATATCTCTAAAACCATTTATAAGTTTCAAACAAAGGCCCGTTATGTCCATACGTCCCACAGCCCACCTCAATTACACTAGTCTATATTGCTAATATTGACACAGAGCGTTTAGGAATTTCCAAGAAAGTGAAAAGTTGTGAAAATCTCCGGGGAAATTATAGAGAAAGATGCGGCTAACGGTAAATGGTATTATTGTTATTCTGTTTAAACAAACTGTACCAATGTTAACTTCTTAATATGTGGAGAAATTTGTTTTCTTTTTGGAAATGTTTGTTGTCTTTTTATTGCACAGAGAAGAAAAAATATATCTCAATAATATACAGGGTGCTATGGGGTATGTTGTGTACTTCAACATAAATGAAACAACCGTTCCGTTAGCTACCCATTTAATGACTGAAGATAGATGCGATGCAGCGCAGGCGCATTATAATACAGCGGTGTGAATGTAGTTTTAATATGAGTACGTATTATACACATCATTCCTCCACACTTAGTTGTTGGAACCTGGTGACAACAAAAATACGATTACTAGAAACTAAAAATATTTCTTATAATCTATTCGCTTTCTGGGGCGTTTTGGACGAGGGTGTGTGGGAGACGGTACCGGCGCACTCGCTTCGAGCTCACAGTGAGGAGGCTCCTCCCGCGCTTGGGGCGACGTCACCGATGTCACCGGCGGTACCGGTGACCCCAGGCTCGCAGTGTCAGGGCGTCCTCTCTCACACTCTCCGTCCTCACAATCACGCCACTCCTCTTTTTCTCCTTCGTCTGTCACCCGTTCGGCATCAGGTACCATTGATACTTGAGCTTCATTCATCTTCTCTTCCACCATGTCGACGGCATCTGTAACTTCAGGCTGAGTGCACTGATCTACTATAGGTTCGGCGCTAGGCTGGCAGGCCGGGGCCGATGGTGAAGTGGAAGACGGATGAGACTCGCTGTCGGCAATTTTATTGCCAGTATAATTTATAATCTGATCGACATGCCTAATACAACAATTTTCAAGGTCATGAATAAAAATTTTATACATTTTATTTCCTATCTTCTCTTTTATAGTGCCCAACTGCCAAGCTTCCTTCCGTGCACTGTACCACCTGACCCACACGACATCTCCGACGGTAAAACACCTTTTTCCGGGTACTGCGTGTACATCAACCTCAGAATTACTTAACGGTAAAATTAAATCTAAGCGAGATCTAAGATTTCTGCCGAACATTAGCCGAGCTGGTGTTTCGCCGGTGGTGCAGTGTACGGTGTTCCTATAATTAAACAAATATCCTAATAACAACTCATGAGCCTGGTGAACTGTCGGGCTATCTTTTATAATACATTTTAACATTTTCTTACAAGTTCTGACCGAATTTTCGGCTTGACCATTGCTTGGCGGATGATATATGGGAGTCGTCATGTATTTTATTCCGTTGCATAAACAGAAATTTTTAAAATCACTCGAATTTATTTTAACGTCGTTATCGCTAATCAAAACCTTTGGAAGCCCGAATGTTGAAAATATGTTTTTTAGTTTTACTATTAATGATTTAGTCGACGTTCCATTGTGCATATACAGACACTCGACCCATTTACTGAACGAATCGACCACTACTAGATACACCCTTTGGCCTACAGTCATGTAGTCTATATGCACGCGCTGCCAGGGAGCCGTGGCGGCAGGCCACGGCGCGGGCGGGTCGCGCGGGGGCGCGGCGCGGAGCTGCGCGCACGTCGCACACGAGCCCACCCAGCGTTCGATGTGTGCGTCTATCTGCGGCCACCACATGCGCGCCCGTGCGTTACTCTTGCTCTTAACGATGCCCAAGTGTGTGTCGTGTAATTCTATCAACATCTTTTCCCTGAGCGAGGAAGGTATTACTATTCTATGACCTCTAAAAAGACAACCATTTTCGAACTGTAAATCAGACTTACACTGAAAATAAGGTAAAATTGAACTACAGGTCACTTTTCGAGGCCATCCTCGTTTTAAATATTTAATAACAGTCTGCAACGTCGTATCGCGTTCCGTCATCTGTTTAATGTCACGAGCATTAACAGCCGCGGATGTTTCGTCTAAAAAACGGAGCGCGTAGGGAGTATCTACTTCATCATGATCTGTAACACAACTATCAAGTAAGGGGGCGCGTGAAAAATAGTCGGCCGCCGCGTTATTATTGCTTGACACATATTGCACGGTGTAATTATATGCTGATAAAATAATAGCATACCTTTGTAACCGCAGCGCCGTCGTGACCGGTATACCCGTTTTGCTGTTAAAAATCGATACTAATGGCCTATGATCGGTTTTCAGTACAAAAGGTTTTTTACAGCCGTATAAATACTGATGGAAACGTTTTACACCAAAAATTATAGCAGTAGCCTCTTTTTGTATTTGGCTATAATTTTTCTCGCTGGCTGAGAGAGAACGCGAGGCATACGCCAACGGGCGCTCAGCGCCATCGGCGGCCCTTTGTGAAAGTATAGCACCCAAGCCGTCGGGCCCGGCATCGCAAGCTAAAATAAGTTGTGCCGTGGGCTCAAAGTGCGCGAGGACACGCTCCGACGACAAACAGCGGCGTACAGCCGCCACGCTAGCGCGTTGATGCTCGCCCCACTGCCACGCTGTACCGCTGCGTAACAAATCATGCAACGGTCGCAGCAAAGCTGACGCGTTAGGTATAAAATGCCTATAATAATTTACAAAACCTAAAAACCTTTTCACTTCAGTAACGTTTGTCGGCTCTGGCGCGTTAAGTATAGCTTGGACCTTTTCCGGACAAGTCTTTAACCCATTTTTACTTATGACGTATCCTAAGTACTTAACACTTTCTTTGAAAAATTCGCATTTATTCCTCTCTAAACGCAACCCCGCGTCACAAAGTTTACTAAGAACTTCGTCGAGTCTTTTTAAATGACTTAACCTATCGGGTCCCGTTATACATATATCGTCGAGCCACACACTTACTCCGTCTATACCACATAGTAGGGTTTCCATAGACTTTTGAAAAATCGCAGGAGCGTTAGCTAGGCCATAGAGAAGGCGTGTGTACTTATAGAGCCCTTTGTGAGTATTTATTGCGGTGAGGTCCTGACAAGATTCATCCAAAATAAACTGATTGTAGGCGTTTTTTAAATCAATCTTACTATAACGCTCACCTCCTCCAATCTTTGCAAATACTTCCTCAATCCGAGGCAGTGGATATTTTTCTATTAAGAGGTCCTTGTTCAATGTTACAGAAAAATCACCTGCAATCTTAACTTGACCGTTAGCCTTCAGTACAGGCACTATCGGAGTAGCATATTGAGAATAATTAATAGGAACTAAAATACCTACTCTTACTAATCTATCGAGTTCTTGTTCTACTTTATCTTTAAGGGCAAAAGGTACGGGGCGTGGCTTAAAAAATTTTGGAACAGAATTATCTTTTAGTTGCAACTTCACTTTAAATTTATTAAACGAACCCAACTCATCACGCCAAAGGTCAGAGAACTTTTCTAACAGACGTTGTACATCTTTATCATCACATAAATAATTTAATTTGTTCATAGTAGTGATTGCTAAATTAAATGCAGACATAAAATCCCTACCCAATAAGGGAGGGCCTCCGTTTTTTATAACAAAGATTTTAATTCTTTTTTTTACATTATTAAAATTGGCATTAATCGAAAAAAAACCTAAAGGTGTTATTTTATGTCCGCTATACATGCACATAGTTACATTACTTTTAGATAATTTAAAATTAGTGAACTTGTCTTTATACAACATCTCTGAAATCACACTAACCCCTGACCCCGAGTCAAGCTCCATAGTCATTTTTTTGTTACCTAAGGTTAGGTCGACTAGTATAGGTTTATCACTCACGTACCTTAAATTAAAATTTTTACACTCCTTGCACGCCTCGTCAACCCCACAAGGCTCATCTTCCACACGGTAAACGCCCGCACTGACCCCGATATTATCGCGCACACAGACACTTTTAAGGTGACCCTTGATCCCGCACTTTTTGCATCTATAGCCCTTGTAACGGCACTTATCACTTTGATGATTCTTCAGACCACAGACTTGACATCGCGGATCACGAAGTCTCGTCGAATCACCGTTGTTGACAAAAGCACCGCGGCCCGACCGAAACGGGGTGGCGCGGCTAGCGCGACCTTGGAATTCCGCGCGGAACACCGGCTCCTCCTTGACGTGCACTGCATCTATTTCAGGACGTACCACCTTCCCCTTTTTCGCACTTTCTGCCTGCTCCGCTAGCTCAATAGCTCGAGTCAGCGTGAGCGTGGAAGGTCTTTGTTCAAAGAGCTTATCGCGTTCCGGGCCTGATCCCAAACCGAGGACAAAACGATCCACTAGGTTGGTTTCCAAGGCGGCGCCGAAGTCGCAATATGTCGCCAGACCTCGCAATCGCGCCGCCCAGTCTCCTAATGACTCGCCTGGGCTTCTACTCGCTCCGTAGAAATTCGCCTTGTCAGCAAACGAGCACTGTCGTAGTTTAAAATGGCCGTCCAGTAATGCCACGACTTCTCCGTAACCTAGTGAGTCCAACTGCTGCGGGTACGCTAAATTCGCTGCCAAACGGTAAGTTTCGTCGCTGATGTGAGTTAATAAAATCCCAATCTTTTTCACGTTATCGTCCACACTATTAATATTGAAAAATTGCGTCAACTTCCCTTTGAATATCTGCCACTCGCCATTCTTGTGGTCAAAATTTTGTAAATGACCCAAATAGGTCGACATTGGTAGATATTTAGTTTTAAAACGAATCTAAAACGTAGCACTCGTAGGTATAAGTGGATAATTACTAATCCCGCCGCGTTCGCCAAATGTTGTGTACTTCAACATAAATGAAACAACCGTTCCGTTAGCTACCCGTTTAATGACTGAAGATAGATGCGATGCAGCGCAGGCGCATTATAATACAGCGGTGTGAATGTAGTTTTAATATGAGTACGTATTATACACATCAATTTCCCATAACTCAAGGTGTTGACGAGTTTACATATAGGAGCCGAACTGAATAACTAATATTTTTTAAATAAAAAATATAAACTTTTTATGTTATCTATATCTACTATCCAATAACACATGCCTTTATACATCCTTGCATTTTAAAATACGTAAAACTTGGCAACGTCATAATTATAAGCATGTGTATAAGGGACACATTTTAAGTCGGACAAAATTCGTCTAGATTACGGTTCTGGATGAATTTTGAAAAGGAAAGGAAGAAAATAAATTTATTCCTAACTATGAACCTTTGACATTTATGGCATTAGTTACCCTTATATGAATAATTGATCAAAGTATTAACATAGTCCTCTAATTTGGAAGTACAAAATATATTCAAGTAAATTTATTTCCTGTACTGGAAATAGCACACCGTAAATTCACTACGTAAATTTGATTTTCCGAAACTAAAATTTGATATTCCCTTTGAGCCTCGCCGAACTAACAGTTTCAAGCCTAATTTGTAACCTAACCTATTTATTAACTATCTAGCTATATCTAATATATAAAATTCTCGTGTCGCGGTGTTCGAACTTGAACTCCTCCGAAACGGCTCGACCGATTTTTGTGATCCTTAGCGTGATTGTCGGCCAGGGTGGAGAATCGGCCAACATCTATTTTTCATCCCCCTAAATTTTTTTTTTTATTTTTTAGGCAAAATTTTTTGTTTTTATTTTTTTATGACACAGCATACAAAAATACATACAACCCTAAATTTTCACCCCTCTACGATCAACCATTATATTTTATTTGTTAATTAAAAACTATAATTTTTTTTGGTAAATTTTTTTTTTATTTTTTGATGACTTAGGTAGGGTAGGGGTAGGGTAGGGGTAGGGTAGGGGTAGGGTAGGGTAGGGTAGGGGTAGGGTAGGGGTAGGGTAGGGGTAGGGTAGGGGTAGGGTAGGGGTAGTTGAAAGTTTACATCGAGTTCCACGCGGACGAAGTCGCGGGCGTCTGCTAGTATTTATTATAGTTATCTACTTTTGTGAACAGTACAACGTACAAAAGTAGTACTATTAGCGCAATCTTCGAAACAGCTCAACGTAACATGCGCTTCTACATGTTTCATTACTTTGATTTTTTGATTTTTCTTACTTGATTCTTTTTTCTTCTCAAGGGCGCAGTAACGGGTCCACTGCATAAAGAAATGTAGTTTAAAAAATAAAGTTCTTTAAAAATTCGTAAAAATCGTGAAGTTACAAACACGGAAACAAATAACAATCATCTATTGAATTCAGGTTTCGGGCAGCGTTAAGTTTTCGCATGCCTATAGTGTTACACCGCCGTGCCTCGGAGCACATTTAGCCGTCGGGTTCACTATCATTAACGTCTTATAGTGGTCGTTAATGAAATCATTATCACCTACAAAAAGGACACCTATAAGGAGCGAGGATTGGCATTGTGGTTGACCGTTAAAATAAGCCAATAATAGAAGAAATAATCAAAACAAAATACAACACTTTTTAAAACACACAATTACTACGCAATAATAGGTATCTAATGAAACTATAAATTAATAGTCCGACTATATATGCTCGTAACACATATACATTTACATTTGAATACATTTACATTTGAATACATGTACATTTGAATACATTCAAAGTGTGTTTTGTATGTCAAAGTTATATTGCATTAACGCAATGTTAGGTGATATAACTTTTAAAATGGACGCTTTCCACATTCAGTGCAGATAATTATCTTTCTTTTTCTCATTAAGAATCATTTCGTTTTCATTTTGCACTGAGTTTTGATTCCCTTTTACATACGAATGCTGTGTGATGGAATGGTTTGTAGTGTATGTACACGAAATTACTATACGATTATGATTTGTAATAAAAAAACAAAGAAGAAAGAATATGCATAATTATAGCATGTATAATCTTAAACTATAAAATCAATTAACTTCATGCAAGAATGCTAACTTACTAGTAAATTAAACAAAAGTAACCACGACAGTATTACCTCTACAAATAATATGAAACGCAAGAGACTTAAATATTCAATACTACATTGACGTTGTTTGTGACTAGACAGTACAATAATATTTTTACTGCAAATTTTCTTATATAGTCTAATTAAATGTTCTATGCGCCCTAAAACAAAAGCCTCTTTACGAGCAAATGTGTTAAAAAGAGACATAAAACGTACCTTGATACGACTTGGACGAGCATAATTCAAATTATGCCGTAACAAAATGGCTGACATGTTATTATGTTACCAAAGTACCTCTATGTTATAGTGTGGGCCCTCGAAAGTGGCCGTTGTGCGGCGTAATTGCTACAGCAATGAAAGAGGAGGCGTACTCGTAAAATATTATTACAGCCTTTTTACCCGAACACGTTGACATACTTACACGAATACAAAGATATATTTATGGTATATTCAAAAAAATATTATAAATAAAAATTAATTGCTGATCGTAAGACAACATTTTAGAAAGAGCCCAAATAATTTGAAGTGTCTGTTTTTGTTTTTTTAACTCTAATACAGGGGTAAAAAGACACTTAAAATTTAAAATTGGTAATTTTTATGAAGTGTTTTATTAAGTAGCACGCAATTTACCGTAAGCAGGTTATAAATATTTAAGTATCTTATTAAAAAGTATTTACTTTTTGAAGTTAGTTAAAAAGTCGTGGCTTAAGCTTTCGTAAGTTTCTTAATAAAGAAGTTCTCTAAGTTAAACATATTTTTCGTGATCAATCCATATTCGGCTCACTGCTGAGCTCGAGTCTCTTCTCAGAATGAGAGGGGTTAGGCCAATAGTCCACCACGCTAGACTAATGCAGTTTGGCAGACTTCACAAACGCAGAGAATTAGGAAAATTCTCTGGTATCCAGGTTTCCTCACGATGATTTTCCTTCACCGTTTAAGACACGTATATACGTTTGAGTTAAACGTATACTAAGGCAAAAGTAATCGAATTACTGAGCATTATTTGGTATAGCTACAAAGTACGATAGATACGAGTATGCATTAGACACGTGGGTATTTTAGTTCTCTAGAAGAGAAATCAAGAGTTACTTAAAATAGCAAAGCTACTTTGCGTTTCGGTTTAACAAGTATGGGCTGGAATTGCACATGAAACTTTACACAAGCGCAGAGCATCGCTGAGCTGCAGGTAAATAAAGGTTTTCTGATTAATTCCGAGTAATCGCTAAATCGCAAAGTCAACGACATAGCCCAACCAGTCGCGACGTTAAAGTGGCAATGGGCGATGCACATAGTTCGATGAGCCGATCGACGACATCATATGAGCCGCAGGGATTTACTGGGTGAGGGTGGTTTAGGATCGTGATGTTTGAAAGTGCCTAATATAAAATATGTCCAGCAGTAGACGTCCATCAGCTGATATGATGATGATGATGATGATGATGACAAATCGCTAAATAATGTTTATACACGAAAAGGAAAGCGTGATAGATTTATAAATTACTTTCTAAAGTTCTTCGTTTCCTATATCAACGTCCACAGCCATTAGATTTTATTCTATCCACTTTGTTTTTGTTATTTTATTTGAAAACAATATCGGTCTCGGAAAACGTTTTAAAGCTTAGGCAGGCTTCCACAAATTACAAATACTTTTCAAAGTGGAATAATAATCGAATATTGGATTTTTTGTAAACTTCGCATTCACATTTTCCCTAAACGATTAAGTAATGACTAGAATAATAAATGAAGACTTTTAAAATTTTTTCTAGAAAGCTCAAGTAAGCTTACTTTTCTAAGTCTATCGAAAACATTTAGTTTATATGTCCGTTAACTATTAAAAAAGTGATTGTGAAATAGAAAGCTACTGAATAAGTCTTAATATTTGAAAAATAATATTTTATATTTAAACTAATGTACATATTAAACTAACGCATGGCCGATATCCGCCATCATAACCATCATCTACTTACTACTACTGAATAAGCTACTTCAAATACAGTGACGAGTTTCAAATAATTGGCTAACACAGATAAACAGGCAGATTCTGATAAAAAGTTTCCTGTATGAAAATCTGATTTGTATCAAACTGTATTCCAAAACTTTCAGCCGTTTAACGAAATTGGGTAACAAATATCCTGATATCCAAACCTTTGTAATCTGCGAATTCGCATCTATAGCTTGGCTGCGTTCATAACACTCCCGATGGTCCGCGCGGGTGGCGTGTAGCGATGAATGAAAAATCCACGACTGATGCATCTCACTTCCCCGTACGCACATTTCACACCCGCGCAGTCTTTCCCCCCGTCGCCCGCATATCATGGGAGTGTCATCAACGAGCTTGCCAGACTATAAATTTACATATGTTTGAAAGTCTGAGTTTGACATCTAAATTATTGTCTAATTTTTCATTATAATGTGACTTCTAAAAAACATAATGAGTTCGAAATTTTACCGCAAAAACTTACCCTAATTGCGAATCGTGACCGGCATAACGCGCTCTTCCTTAATTCCAATTTCGTAATAACTTACCCATTGCCCTTCGCTTTTTGTTCTATAATAAACTTAAGAGCACCACTAAGTATTTATAAGGGTCAACCAAAATCGTTTAAATTATGGGTACTATCGCTATAATATACTAGCGGCTTTTAAAAATTAAAGGATGAAAAAAAAAATTCTATAAAAGATGAAAATTTTTATACAATTAAAGTATTGTTTTTTACTAAGTTAAAGACTTGAATAAGTTTTCCTTTTCCTTTACAACTAACTGAAATACTTGCATTATAATAGTAGCACGACTGAACTAAATAGATAATACCTTTCGCGCATTTCAGTCCCCATCAGTTGGTTAAGATTTATTATACAGATTAATAATTAACTATTAAGTTTTAATAGGAACTTCATCCTTTTTTGAAGTCGGTTAAAAACTCAAGCTGCTCAAGCAATAAATATTTGAGACTACGGTGTTTGGACTACTGTGACTGAAGCTAACAGGTTTCAAGAGTTTGGACTCTTGAAACCTGTTAGCTTCAGCCGCTGCAGTCTGTTAGCCTCTATAATTTTCTTGGAGATGACATAAAATAACCGTGTCCCCAGTCACCGAAAGCCACCCAATCTAATTATTTGCCGTACTTATCTATAAAACCATGGGCTGACAATCATGCTTTCGCTCTTTAGTTTCGGAGTCATCCAAACTGGGTAAACATAATCTTAACGTCAGTGTATATACAAGACTGTTTAATGTTTGAGAGCCATATTGAATTTTTATCTGTATAATCCGGGTGTGGTGCGTAGACATCATTAGCGGCGGGTAATTAGGGAACATTTACGACGTGCTAACATTACCCAAACAAAGGTGGACCGTGGGGCGGTACTTAGCGACACTTTGTAATTAAACCGTTCTTTATATTCATTCAAGGGATGGGGATTTTATGAATTATATTTTCTATCAAGTGCTAATA
The DNA here is from genome assembly GCF_947172395.1 of Bicyclus anynana. Taxonomy (NCBI): domain Eukaryota; kingdom Metazoa; phylum Arthropoda; class Insecta; order Lepidoptera; family Nymphalidae; genus Bicyclus; species Bicyclus anynana. Next base: position 18,736,780 of record NC_069087.1, on the reverse strand, counting down.
TGTTAATCCTGAATAAATTCTACATAATCTTAATTAGAAAAGAATACTAATGGCGTGCCACGTTATCAAATGAAAACTTTTTTTAGCAATTTTATCACAAGATTAAAAAAGATCTGTGTGTGAATTGCATTTAGTTACTTCTTTACAAGGATCATAATTATATATTATCTAATCTTAGTTTAGATAATATATAATTATGATCATTTCAGAAATGAAAATATATATAACTCGAAAGTTACATTTACATATAAAAAGTCGACATAAAAGCAAATACCTACGAGTATAATTGTTTATACTCGTTTTAAATTCATAAATCCTATTTGGAACAGGGAAAAGGAATTATGTACTCACTAATTAATAACATCGAGATTAGGCTCGCTTGGAATAGTCTAGAGAAACCTAGATTATATATTTTAGCGCTGAATCGCTAAGTCTTAATCCTTAAAGCAATAAAGAGTCAGCTTAAAGAACGCCTGAGGAGGCAATTAAGGAGTGTTAATTGTGGCTTAAGGCTTTTGCATTTTATTATAAAAATGTCTTCTGTTGCATCTTTACCTACTCATTTTGGGATATAGAACGTCTTAGATGTTCTACAAGGTAAGAAAATCAATTGAGATTACACGGTTAGGAAATTTTACGACCTTTATACAAAACAGTGTTCGAAATTCGCTTAAAATTAAAAAATAGGGTGTGACAACATGGTTTTTCTTTTCATGACTCTTTATTTCCTCAACTTTATTGCACTCGAATTTATTAATAAAAATTACTAATTTTTATGTTCACTTATATGTGTACACTGACAGCTATGCTAGTCAATAGCTACGTTTCCGAATTCTTTGATAGAAAAAAGGATACTTTGTACTTTGACATTAAAGATCTGGACCATTAAAACTTGCTACCTTCAAATCTTCCACAATCCAATCTCCAGATTCGGCCCACATTCACGCCTTTATAAAGTGAGGTATCTATTAGCTGGCCGTTGGCGATTTTAGATTAGGATATTTTAATCCAGATCATTTTTATCCAGATATTTACATATAATAAAATTCACACAAACGATGTTTACATTAAAACCAGTTTACGAATCCATTATCGTCCGCCATTGTCAATTTTGCCGGCTTTAGCAAGTTTTTGCGGCGTTACATCAAAATATCATCATTTATTCCGACTACTTCCAGCATAACCGTTCGCTTTTTATTGCGATCCGATGACACGAGAGCCGGGCGCGAGTACATGTGATTGATGGACGAAAAATGTGATTATAGCCTTAGATGTTTTAGAAATACAGATGTTCCTTCCGTTATCTATACTAATATTATAAAGCTGAAGAGTTTGTTTTGTTTGATCGCGCGGCGTCAGCTAGTTTTATAAATAAAAGGCAACCGTTATAGTGATCTAACACAGTTCAAACCACTAAACTAGGTGATGTTTAGAAGTCCCTACAAAAGGCCTTTCCCCTGCAGTGGACGTCCATCGGCTGATATGATGATGATGATAAATGAAATATTCTAAACAACTAAAATATTCAAATTCTCCAAATACTTAATTCAAGAGAGAAATAGAAGATTAAAGCCACACCCATAGTCGGCTTAACGTAATCGCAATCAAATTTGTTCCAAGTTTAATTAAATAATCTTAAGGATTAACTCGATGGAGCGCGCGCGGAACAACAGATCATTTTATTATTATTTAGCTTCTTTAAATGTAGCTCTAGTGCGAAATTACAATACGATGATGGTGTTCGAGTAATAAATGAATTTCGTTGATTACACTGTTATTGATTTCATATACACCTTTTTTTTACGCATAGCTAGGGTATGGAACTTTCTCCTGAAGTCAGTATTTCCTAATTCTTACACCCTGGGCATCTTTTTTCAAAAAAGTATTTTCTATTTAGCGTGGCATCGAAAATATGTCTTTGAAGCATGCTAGGCCTACTGTTTGATGTATGCAATATATCAAACAGTCTGCCTAGTGGGAGTTTTCAATATTTTCATACTGTTACTATCGCGTTGACGTAAACGCAAATTTATATGGAATTGAAACAGTTGTGCAGTAGCGCCACTAGATGGCGCTGTTGCAATTCCTTAGAAATTCGCGTTTATGTTAACGTGATAGTAACAGTATCAAACTGTCACTGGGCCCTCTGAACGGGTAAATCATAGACCATTATAGGATGTGATATTTGATATTTGACAAACTCGTACTAGGTCCTAGGGGTAGGTTGATAGTATCGGTTCGAAATGCGGCGCGTGGTTATACTCGTAAACTTTCATCAACACAAATTTAAACTAGATTCAAAGGTTTAATTAATTGTAATTGTCTGCTAAAATTGGAAACTGTTACAAAGGAGCCTTGGATTTAATCAACAAGGTTCTTATTTAACTGTTAATTTGTCAATTTTATCGCGAGTTTTGGCTATACGGGTACATTGTTTATGTATACGATGGTAGATGGTAGGTATTAATGATTATTATTATTTGAGGAGTTTCCAAATATACTGTTAGAGATAATCAATACATATAAACAAAATGTAAGTGTCTGTCAGTGATTTCAAGGTACCTGTGCTTTCTCAAGTGTTTATAGTTATTTACAAGAGACCAAACAACAAACGAGTTTTTCTAATAAACTTGTCTGTCTATCTGTCTGTCTTTCTGTTTTTTCGGGCTAATCTTTGGAACGGCTGAACTGACTTTAACTGGAAGTTATAGGATATGGAACAACATACAGGCTACTTAACCCGATGTTATAATCTATGGTTATACTGAATTTTACGTGGAGAAAGACGCGGGTTACTAATAGTTTTCTACTATACTTATACCTATACTTATCAGTGGCGTGTTTATGGTTTTTAACTAGTATATGCTAGGTATGCACTAACTAGGTATGCACTATTAGTAAAAATTGGATTTTTTTTTGTCTAACTATATTTTCTGTGGTCCAACATAGGTTTGTATTGAGTCCTTAGGGTAGGCATTGCTTTTATCACACTGCACGCCAGTGAATTACTTATAATCGAATGTATAGAACAACTACGAGTATGTTTGCTCCAAGTAGCATTATGCGATCTTAATTGGAAAACCATCTTCTATAGCATAGTATTACCTTGTAGGGAACATTCTGGAAACATATCCTACAATAAATCTGTACAGTAAACTGTAAATTCTAACCATGTTAACTTGACGCGCATTGGTGGTCTCATGTGACAGGAATTACAAGGCATGTACAAGGCATGCCACACGGCGATGTCCGTTGGTAGCGGAAAAGCAACAGGATAGATATAACTCTCTCAAAGTCTGATTTCGACAAAAATACGAAACCTACTACAAAAGTTACTCAACTAGAAATTTCACTTCGGAACGACCGAATTAGGCTGACTCTTTGCCAAATGAAAACTGCGGCGCATTCTTGCAAAATAAGCGAATTGAACACAAACGGGCTGAAAATTTCCAATAGGTATTGCACAGCCCTCGTTTATAGTTAAGGTTTATTCCCTCGGGGAGAAATACGGCGCTGACCCGCCGGTCGTGTATGACATTGCAAATGAGGCAAGCCTTGCCCCGATCGGTCAATAAGTAGCTTCGATAAAAAAGGTTAGGGTTTTGCAAGCTTCGTACAAAAGAACAGGTACATTGTTATTATTGTTTTACGGTCCCTGAAATATAGAAAAGCTTTTTATATTTTTGTAGAGAAAACATTTTTCTTTGAGAAAATTTTGTGTTATTGAAGATTGTATTAAAAGTATACGTCGTGGCCAGATCAGAGAATTGATTAATCCGTGTGATCGACCAACCGTTTCATAAAATGAATTCGATAGTTTAGTTATCTAAAAAACAACACACAAAAATTAATAAACGTAAAACGCACGTAGACGCATATACTAATTGATAAAGTTAAATTTTTGATATAGTAGAAACCACTTTTAGAAGCGAAATCACAAAGTTGGACACCCATCCAGTCGAGAGCATTCGAAAGTGAAGGGGATGATACTGAAATTGTTTTGCGATATAAACTATTCGTTTAAGCTCCGGCAATCCAAAGTTTCCAACTTTTCGCGCATAAATCCTGCTTTCGCACTAAAATGTGGCAATTTGCAAACTAACAAATTTACTGTTTATCCTAAAGTTTATTCTTCTATGTAATTTATTACTGTAGGCCATCTTGAAATTTGAAATTAAATGCCTTGGATAACAAATCTTCATTATTTCAATGAAATGCTCGACTGCTCGTATTACGTATTTTATGAAATGCCTCGCCTGCATATTTTCGTCATTTCTAAAATGGGGTTCCAAAATTCGGGTAAAAAGTGCTGTTCCATTCCAAGGGTTGATTAAAGTGGCTCGGTCTGTTCCGACATGATCCCTGACGATTCATGCAGAATTCACAAAAAATATCATGAGATAGATTTGTGCCATGCAAAGCTGTTTTTACGCATTTACTGTAATATTACGACGATTTGCGTATTTATTGGATCAAAATAATAGCTTATTAACAGATATACCTCTGGTTCCTATCCTATCCTAAAGTTTCCATCCTATTGATCGATTATTTGATTAATCGTTGCAGAAACTATGTAGGTTCTCGTCGTATCGTATCTTTGTTTATCGTAACATAGTATAAAGTTTAAGATAAACTATAACATTTTACTTATTATTACATTACTGCCACAGTAAAAAATAAGCGTTTAAGTAGTCTTAGCGACGTCCTTCCGAAGTAACTATATAATAACAAGTAGGAAAAATTTCTATGTGATATTTTCCTTCACAAATTATTTAGGTTTAATTTTATTTTCAGATTACAGATTCATTCTAGGAATTTCAGAATATATTTCGTTCAGTACAATATAATTGGAGGAGTCGTTATCAAGTATTGGAGGGCCCGCTAATAAATCTGAACGTCACGACCACTCGGCCCTCCGAAGCACTCCTCTAATTCAATTGTAAAACAAAGCCCTCTTCGACCTCCGCGCTAATTCGGTCAGTAATTTTTGATTTCGATTTATTCGAATTTTGAAAAAAAAACTGTAATGGACATCTACTATGCCTATTTCTTCGAGCATCTTATCTGTGCCCCAAAGTGATTCAATCAGGTCAACAACCGATCGGGACTCTTTGACGGGTTTGTGGGGTCAACGAGTGGAACTATCGATAGGAAAAGACTCAGGTGAGTTGTAAATGGTTTTAGTAATAACTGTTGAAACAAGGGCAGACCTCAACAAACAGTGGTCATAGGTATGATCCCCACCCGCTGAACTATTGTTGTACCCGCAAGTAACACGGTCATTAATTGGAGGTCAATGAATATTGGTCATATTAAACAAATACTTTGTAGGGTTTAAGTACTAGCAGTATTTACATGTTGTGTTCTATTATGTCCTACGAAGTGCTGCTCTTTTACTGTCAATGATTTTTTACTATACATCAAGTAGGCCTCAGTACCGAAACCAAGTACAAATAAACATAATTATAATCAACTAGCAACATTTGACACATACTTTAAAGTTAAACATAACTCGTGAAAGTGCAGATAGTAAACAAGTAACTAGAAGGGTCGACAAACTTCAAGGATCACAATGGCATGTTATGTTTGTATTAAGATCGTGTTTATGTCGAGTACGCTTCGGTCATGCACTTCAACGTGCCGGAGAAGCACGAAACAATGCAAGTTCAACACCCGCCCCCGAAGCTGGCCCACTATTAATCTCAGTAGTCTGGCGCCCAGGTGTCAGCCGACCCTTATCCGCCCAGACAGAGGTAAGCCCTTATAACCGACCGGATTTATATTTGTTCCTAGCGAGGTAATATATTATCTACGTAAGCTACACCTACGACTATAATTCGACAAGACGCCCTTTTAGCCCCTCTTCACAGAGCCAGACGTACACCTTTTTTACATTTTCAGGAAGTAAAGGTCGGGACCTTTTAAATATTAAATGTAATGGTCTGAGGCTGTGATGTTCAGACATTCGTCCTTTTGTAAAATCTGAAAATTTGTCTACTCATGCTTTTACCATAAGTAATTATACTAGCGAAATGTGGAGTTTTTTTTCCATTGTGGCTTTAAGAAGAAGCAGGTTTTGGGGATCCAGACACTCAAATTGTGCAGATATCTAACCTAAGTTCAGTTGAAACTTAAACAATTTTATCTTATTAAAGAGTATTGAATATATACCTCAGTCTAAATTATACTTGGACAATTTTAGATCTTAAAACCTTTCAAAAACACCATGGTACAAACTCCATAATTGAGTCCCGTAGGTATGGTATGCCCATGCTCTTACCTATGGTAAGAGCATGGGCTGATAAACTTTCATTAAATAAAGTATGTCCGGCTATTTCAGGCTCATAATACTCTAATAATCAAAAAACTTCAAAGGGAAAGTCAAAGTAATGAAAAATGCCTAAATTAAAAATGTCAAATTCCTGCGAGAGATAATATTAAAATAATTAAGTACTAACTTAATTATGAAAGTCTATAAACATTCTTCCTTTTTCATTGTTTAATTAATTAATATCAGTTAAAACGTAGCATCCGCCAAGGTACAAGTTAATTGAATCAGTTCATGAATTAATAATGCTATTTAATTTCTTGATCGCCCTTTTCAAAGATGCCTGTTCTTAGTATCTCGTAATAAGATTTTGAATAAAAGGAACATAAATTCAATGGGTATAATTTAATACTATTATGGTTGTAATCAGTAACTTTAACCAGGACGGAAATGTGTGCCTTGCAGACGCATTATATAACGATGACGATGTTGATAATGATTATAACAGGCCGCAAACATCCTCTTCCCTAAGGAGAGATTTATAAGTTCAGTACAACAACAAACAAAGTAAAAAACCGGACGGACACCGGTCTTAGTAAAAGTAGAACCCTACAAACTGACCTACAAATAATCACAAAAATAATATGTCAAAAAATATAATGCGGGCAATAATGAGTTCTAAGCCCCAAAGAAATTTAGTAGAGACTGCTTTAACGTGCTGCCATCTGGTAGTTAAAAGCAAACTCCTGAGCTTATCATTAAGGAATTGGCTTCTAGATAAAGCTTTTAATATACTTCACAATCCGCAAAAAGAGCACTTCAGCATTTGTATTTTTTAGTTAACTACTATAATTTGACTATATTAGTTATCTGAAAAGATTTGTCTAACTTCCTGACATGTTAGTAAAATGTTAATAATAATTTGAAAAATCATTATAACGTTATCAGTTAAGAATAACTGCTCCCCCAAAATGTACTAAATGACTCGGTCATTAATTGTCACTTTCTACATATTTGTTCAAGTTAATGGGACAGATGCGAAACGCAATGACAGACACAGACTAAATACTCATACCGTACTTTTCACCATTGACTACTGTGCGTATATAATAGGTAAAAAATATAAGGTACTCGTAGTTAAAGTGATAAAAAATATGATACGCTTGGTATTGTGATGGACTCAAAAATATTAATAAGTACATTCGTTCAGACAAATCTTAAATTAATCGTAATATAATTAAAAATATTATTTCATTCATGCTTGAACCTACGCTAATCCCTATATTTTCATAGTCATTGAAAAAGGCTGCTTTACTTATCTGATATTTAAAACTATTATTTATTTAAATTTTACCAAATAACCAAATCCCAATCCAAATAAACCAAAAAATGTGAAAATAAACTAGCTGCGGTGCATAGTTGTGTAAAAATATAAAACTGCCTACCCTCTATTAGGTTTATGCGCTCTTTTTTTGTGACACAACTTACAGCCGGTAGTTCGTACTCACTTGGCCTTCTTCCAAACGACCTCAAATTATGTTATCTTTAGTTGCAATGAGGCAATGTAGATTCTTAGATATTAATATTGTGGCACAAGTTACAAATTATATTAAAGTAGGCCGACTCAGGGGCTTAAATGAAGCATTAGGAATTCATATCTCGGTTATATTAATGTTTTCGTTGGAGGTTTCGATCGTGGCTAATTAATAATACTATGATTATATAATAAGAGCTTTCTAAAGTTTTTTCTTTTAAGTAACTAATAAACTAATAAGTAATGAGTAACTAATAAGAGCCTTCTATGCTTTTTTCTTTTAAGTAAACTTGTATGAGTTCGAAGCACATTAATATTTTTAAAATAATCACAAGTTTTGCTAGATATGTCTATTATTTCCATCCCTTTCCAACCAAAGTCCGGCCGCTCAGAGATTGCGTTTCTGATACCTGTCAATGTCAATGTTATATTTAAATATCTTTTATTAACCTTAATAACGAGTAATAACATTAAAAATTGAATAAGTATGCCATGTTACAATAATAGTATTAATTTTGGGCTAAAATTATTAACAATTAATTTATTAACAAATATAGAAAGGTGACATTGACACGTGTCAGAAACGCAATCTCTGAGCGGCCGGGCTACAAAAACATCTATCTTAAAATTGACGTGACGGTAGTGTAATGAACAACCATTAGACCTTTTGGGATTCAGTCAAATTATAGCATAGCCATTATCAATGCAATTAAGCCTTCACAACGGCTAGGCTTTAATTTGGCTTGGCTTGAATTTGAATTTGTAATTAATTCTCTCCTTTATTTATTTACAATTCACTAAGTTAAAAAAAAAAACATGAAAAAGCTCTAGTCCTCCGTTTGCGGAGCCTGAGACTAAAAGCCACCGTCTTAAGGATTACTGCCTTCCGTGTTCGACCAACAGCCACAATCCGACTATAACGATACAACAGCCAAGCGAAAGCTTCTTAACATGTTTGGTAAAGCTTTTCGCTATAAAACCATTGACTGGAACGACTGTCAGAACAATAACGGTCGACTCCACATTCCACATGGCGGTAATCTCGTGAGGAAGGTATTTTGATATATTTTCGTCAAAGGCTCAAAGCAATGTTATTAAAAAAACAATTGACCCTCGACCCAATGGCCAAACAAAGCTTAAGACATCGAATAAAGATTTTCACTTTAGTTTTAATGTTTGCTATAATTTCCTAACAAAAATATCGTTTTTCTTTTCACTCACAATCCCCATTTCTTCAGAACACGTATCGTAGGATAAAAACAAGTAATAAAAATGAAATTTCAGTAACTGCAAAGGTACGATAACGTCTAGCCTTCTAGTACATTTTTGATGACTAACACGCTCGTCGATAGTTTATGGAGCCATAAAAGCCATAAAGTTGGTAGCATCAGCTGTAAAACCCTATCTGTAGCCTCCAAAGTATTCAATACATATCAATTTGATCAGCTATCTGCAGGATGTACCTGCTATCGAAGAATAGACAGGCAAACTAAAGGCAAATGACGATATAGATAAATTATTTTTTATAAAGTTATTATTACAATTGAGCATAACGATATAAATAAAGGATTATTTAATAAATTAATGAATAAAAAATAAATATTATAAATAATCGGCCGTGTGAGGCGGACACGTTCAATTGGTTCGTATAATAAATACAGTTCATTTTAAATAAGAAATTTAATTAATTTTAATGAAATGAAAATTAATATATCTACAAAACTGGCAAGAAAATCACGTTTGTTTCATGGGAGCACCTAAAATATTTATTTGACACTGTTTTTTAGTATTTGTTGTTATAGTGGCGAAATAAATACGTATAATCTGTAAAATTAAAACTATCACAGTTCATGAGATACAGCCTGGTGACAGACGGACGGACAGTGGTTTCTTAGTAACAGGATCCCGTTTTTCCCTTCGGCAACAGAACCATAAACAAAAGAAATGAACGATTTTTTAATTTGTTGTTTTTAATAATTTAACCCACCTTAGTAAGTATCCTGCCCTAGAAGTGGTAGTATGATTATAGTCCAACAGGTGGAAATCGAACCATAAATGTTTAGATTAAAGCCGTAAAATTGTGGTGTTAATAAAATAACTTTGATGCTGAGGGTTCGCAGGAATAGCAGCAACGTACTAGTCTTATACATACTCGTAGCATTGGCCGCCCCAATTGGATTTTCGCGACGAACAAATCGACTAGAGCAAATCAATGTGTCTTGGTGTCTTGCAAATGAGACGACTCAACCAAACCAAGACGCAAATACGTACACAATTAGCGTAAGCGGCAATCCCATTATTAATTGATTGATAATCCAATTCCGATCGCTGCTCCGGGCGCGGGACGGCTGTGATGGATGAGACCCCCCCCCCCTCCCCCCACCGGCCGGCAGCTGAGATGTTGTGCTCAGATAGATTAATGGAACTTTAGCGATCTGTTATTGAATGGGAACAGGCGTTACTGTGCGGAATTACACTACCGACTCTCATCTCTCTAAACTTGAAACTTTGATGACCCTCACAGTCAAATAGTAGCCCGAACTGTGATCTAAGCAAAGTTTATTTCAAACTGAGATTATGAGCGCCATGTAATATATTACTACCCTCATTATATGATACATTACACTCACGCATCTAGTAGCCACAGTGCTGAGTAAAGGTCAAAACTCATTAGTACGCCGCGGACAAGTAACGGAAACGCCTCCGCTGCGGACAAGCTACCGCGCGCCGGCAACGCCTTTACGTCACTTTGGATGTTCGAACACTGGTGGACATTTTTTGTTAGGTATTTGAGGCAAGTTGAAAGCGTGTCCTATAGCTCTCCTATGCTACCTAACACAGAACTAGAAGAACTAGATAAGTCGTAGGCGGATGGATGGCAAGGCGATACATAGCCGGTACGTGTCCCTGGTGATAGATGAAATTTGAGCCTAACTCGAAAGTCTCGTCTCCAACGCCGCCTATATCGACAATCATAATTCTTTAGCAATCTAGTTCACTTTAAAATATCTTTCTAACCATGTAAAGGGTCTAATTTCCCATTTGCCTGAACATTAATTTCATTTAAATCTTACTAAACATCTTTATCAAAATAACTGATATGCATATTGAAACTTTTCTACAACGCAAATGTATCCTCGATTTAACCTGCTCTATACTTAAGATTATAATGTATTGCTTCAACTAAACTTAGCCTAATTGGAATAAATGAATTTTGTTTTAATTTATACTTTGTAATCAGCAGGGCTCCCCCTGAATAGTTTATAAAGATTAGTTCCTACTTGGAATTTTACTTGATCGCCAAAAATTTAAGGTTGAGCCTTTGCAATCCAAAAATACACGCAACGCAATAAGACGTTGAAATAGAGTCTGGTAAAACTTTACATTATCTCACGTCCCCTGGTTCGCATTAACTAGTATAACAACAATGAATAGGCGGTGCTTAGTAAAAAGTTACGAAGGCGAAGGGCTAATGAGCTGGAAGCTGCTACCGGCCTTCAGGGAGCGGGAGCCATACACACTAATGTAACGTTAACGGCCTTATTACGGCGAAGTCGTGTCTTTGTGTCCCAACACGTTGCTTTCGAATTGCAAATCTTAGGGTGCTATCATACCAGTCGGTTTAAGGTGCGGCTATTATATTCGCATTCTCTTCTTGCTGGTAATATAGTTTGTGGGATGGTCTTCATAGCAGCAATAGTAAAGTTTAAATAGCATTATTATCAAATTACATGTAGGTAGGTATGCACAATTAGAATGGTTTAGCTACTAGACGTCTTTAGCCGCGAAGGTACCTAGACTGACACAACTTCGCCAATTTCATGTGAAAAGCATTCATCGCATGAATATTTTTTTCCTTCATAGGCCTGTTTCCGCACTCAGTCATGATGATAAGAGTAAACAAAATTACGGTCAATCCATACGCAGCTCTGATATTTTACTGATACGATGTGACGGGGTTTGTTCTAAAGTTTTCTATCTATCTAGGATAACTAAGATTATATCGCACGATTTGTTAGCAGTCATCTGAAACTGCCTTAAGCAGCATGTTTAATTGAAGAAACTCGCTAAGTAATTGAAAATCACCGCGGATTGTAATAACTTAATAAGTGACTTGATTAATTTGCTGAATAATTAAATTTAATTGAAATCTCCAAGACGACGACGTTGTCACGGGATTAAAATGGAAGCTGAAGCGACGTTTAAATTAATGATTGGAATTAAACAATTGTAATTCAATGTTTGAGAACTGCTAAGAATATGAGTAGTTAAGTGTGTGTGTGTATAGCTGGTTCAGCATGATACTTTTTTATTATTTTGCGTATTATTTAGTACTAGCGGACGCCCGTGACTTCGGCCGCGTGGAATTCAGTTTTTCACAAATCCCGCGGGAACCATGATTTTTCCGGGATAAAAAATAGCCTGTGTGTTAATCCAGAGCAAAATCTATTTCCATTCCAAATTTTAACCAAATCGCTTTAGTGGGTGGAACGTAAAAGAGGAACTTACATACTTACACACTTTTACACTTACACACAAACTTTCAAAGTCAAAGTCAAAGTAGTGTGATTACATTGTAATAGCAGACAGATTAAGCTGATTACCTGAATTTAAGTAGAAAACCATCGCATATAAACAAAACAACACTTCGCAGGGTATGCAAGGAGGATGTTTTAATTTTTTTACAATTATAGACCAGCCGGCGGTTGGCTGCAATCAATTTTAATGGTAAGAAATTATGCAACCTATGTGGGACACGCTTGCAAAGAAGGTGCCTATTTACTCTTGCCTTGAAGGTCACGAAGCAAGAAGGCGTCCCGGGAACACGCAAAGAGCACGTACCAGGTTCGCCCTCCCTCGATCCGGCCCAAATTACCGAGAGGTTGAAAGGGCCATGGAGGTGGTAGGTTGTTCCTTGCCTTGAAGGTAACCATGTTGTCATGACGTCTCACAAAGTGCCGCCCTGTATCCGTCTACCTGAGGAGTAAGTGTTAAGTCATATGCCTGTAATTACACCGACAACCACACTCTTTAGACCCAAACACAGCACTGGCGGCACGAATAGGCATGACGGTAGTAGCTATTTCCCCGGACAAACTCCGTCACTAAAACCTCTACTACTACTAAACTATTATTTTATTCAAGATATCATGAGAAATCTATCTCTATATCTATCTATTGGTTGAACAGCATCAAAATTATTTCAGTAGTTCTGGGGTTTATTGCGTACTGACGGACTGATAGACGAGGCAGAGCACTTTGTTTTGTAATATTATACGAATATAGACACTGGATAGATGACTCGTATCGAATCTCATTCGACATCAATTTGTCAAAGACTATAAATCACGCCCTAAGACCATGTCTAAAGCTCAAAAGAAGCAATATTTACTCCATTACGCTAGATTTATTTAGCTACGAACTGTATCTATTGCGAGCTTAAGGACTGCGATAGCACTTGTAAGGTCTGAGTATTTATTCTGTGGTATCTCCCAGACGACAGGGATTAATAGCAGGATAGCATTCGCCTTAAAAAGGATTTTGCCCTCTTCAGTGTAATTGTTGTGGTAAAGAACAGAGATGGAAAATAATGAAAATTTTAAACACTACAAAATAATTGTAATTTATGTTACATTAAGTTTTTGGAAAATGGTTTTTTTAAGCGGCAAGCCAGGGCTATGAGGAGGTGCGGCAGAAATTGGACTGATGTAAGACGCTTCTAAAATCCTTAATAGACCACAGTTCAAAGTTCAAGCCTCGATGTCCTAAATCAAATTCCAGTTTATCAAAGACTACTGCCGTAAACTAGAACTATTGGGCTTTTCATCGATGAAAGACCAGTTAGTTTTCAAAGACATATTGTAAAAAAAATAAACAAGCTAAAACTATTAACAGTAGAACAAGGCAGTGCATTTATTAAAGTAGCATTTGCCAGCGCATCTGCCTCGTTCCGGACAACAGAAGTTAATATCAACCCAGTTATTCCCCCGGTCACTTTAACTGAATTTACACCGTTCAAACTTGTTCTAACTTGTTTAAACAGCAGTTGAGAAGTAGTATCTTAACACTTTGGGGGACACTGTAATAAACTTTAACAATATTAAGAAACGTTCGAGTTTCAAAAATTGCTTTTCTCAATAGCTTTGCTGATAAATAATGTGATAAAATTTAGCACTTCACTAAAATTACTAGAAAAAGGGTTCATTTACACGAGCAGCACATTGCCAACGGTAGCTGGCAACTGCTGCCCACGACTGCCGTTGAATGCCACCGAGACGTCGCCAATTGCAGTCAACTGCAGTCGTCGGTAACAGTTGGTCCTCGTGTAAATGAACCCTAACCTAAGCTATAAGTTAGCTGAGACTGAGACTTGGCTGTCTCTTCCAATGTTAAACGTACCATTAAGTGTCAGATTTTATCACTTCTTAGAACAAACTTATGTCTCACATTGCTACACAGACCAAACCCCTGTTATGAAGAAGTAATGCAGAAGAAATTAATTAAACAATGCATAGAAAATCACAACAACTCCCATCGATCGTAGATCGTTAGATGGGCCCCGAAGCTCTTGTCATTTGTTACCCATGGAAAGTAGCACCTTTCCTCTTTATTCGCGTTGCGGCTTGTGTTTTTACATTTCCAAAATGAACACGAAGGCATTATTAAGGGATTAAACAAAAAAAAAACAGTAAAATATTTTTTTAACTCCACGTCCACTCACAGCATGCGTTTGTTGCGTACTAAGATGAGATGTGCGTGCACGTCTTTGAGTAATGACATTATATTGTGCGTTCTTTAATAGGGGCCCATCTAACGATTTATATCGATGACAATTCCCATATTTTTACACTGTTACCTTTTTTTGGAGGAGACTAATTCTCATTTAGCATATTTTCTCTTAACTAAGAGTAACAGAGCCTCCTGAAAAGTGTCCCCTGGCGACCAGGTATCTGGTATTACAAGATACAATCAACAATTTTAACTCAGTGAAATATATTTTAGGGTAAGATACAAGAGTTCAAAAGTCTTCCGGCTCTAACTAGCCGACAGCGGAAACTCCGCTTCAACTTATTACTAAGTTTTCATTTAAATCTACGAGTATCTCTTTTTGAAATGTTGTTGGAATAATTTAGCGGCAAGTCTTTCACACTAATTTTGAAAATCAAAATATTTATGTTAAATCTGTACCAAAAATCCAACTAACAAACCAAAACTACCATATTTTTAGAATATGGTTTTTTAAATTCTAGCGGTACGAGATAGCCAATATTTATATACAATATTTATTATTTTGTAGTGTTAAAAAACTAAAGTACATTGTACTTCAGTTTCTAATTAGTTTTGTTGTTTTTAAGAAGGGGTATGTTTTTTTATAAAATGATACTGATAAGTAAATCTTGAACTAAATTAAAGCTACGTGGGTTCTAAACGCGCCTTAGACCCACTACAAACTCAGTCAAGTTATGACGTTTGTGAAAAATGATGACTAGGTAAACCTTGGCATGTTAAAATTTAAATCTCAATTATAAGACTTGAAACATAGATATTAAAAAAAGTAAGCTGAATTATTTCAAAATAATGAAACTCACTAGCGAAAAAGTTCTTTCACATCCTTTTTTGTAAAACCCTTAAAAGCGTTTTTTGAATAATGAGCCTGCAGGCTACATCACAACACCATTAAACTTTTTTGTATAATTACATTGTGGCTTGCGACTCGCCACGCGTTTCTAGAATGAGTGATGAAGAAAGTCATAAAACTTAGTTAATTATTGCATGGAATAATTACAAAATTTCATTCACAAATGGAATCATTAATATACTAGCAGATGCCCGCGACTCTGTTCGCGTGAAGTTATATTTGTTACAAATCCCGCGGCAACCTCTAAATTTGCTCTAAAACAAAAGAAGACGATTAAGTACGAAATATGGTGTATTTGTAAAATATTGTGACTTTAATGCGAAAGTGTAAACAAGGGTATTTTAAAATGAACGTGTCTCACGTCAATGTTTAGTATCCCTCATTAATGAAGATGACATACCTACTTACCCATAATCATCGTACGGAACCATCTTTGACAAATTTCGCTCACACTTGTTCAGTTTTAAACTACGGTTACTTGTAACTACATCAAACCATTTATTTAATTATATTTGCTATATATCTATACTTGATAATAGCACCACAATATTGTGCATATATCACGATAACTAATATTGTGCTCGTATTGTAAAGCCACAGACGCCGTATCGCCGGCTTGATGATTGGACTGAATTATTGGCCCATTATTGGCTAATTTATAATCAATACCGTAACAAATTAGAACTACCCTGCGGGGATATATTTTCATTTAAAACCCATTGCCATTAGAGACTGGGTGTATGAAACGTAAAACGGTTACCAGTGTTTTATTTTTCTGATTGTGTAAGTGCCGTAGACTCCTTATGGGACCTCAGCGGCGTCACCGGGAGGTTTGGGCGAGCGCAAAAGCATCGCCTGATAGGGCCCGACGGCAGAAGCAGAGTAGATGGGCGGAACGACTACCTAAGGGACTCGGACTTCAGCTTAGAGGGCCGTTCGGGAAGGGTGTTTTGGCCTGAGTGTATCAGTCCGGGCGCCTCCGAGATTGTGAGTTAAAAAGCCCACATCTGGATGACGTCAGATATCGGGGAAACAGGTTACCAGTGTCGGGCAATGGACGTCCACTGCTGAACATAAACCATAGTCTTTTAAGGACATCAAACAACACGGTTTTGAGCCGCCTGCATCCAGCGGCTACTTGTAACTTGCAAATGTCCTCGGTCCATCTAGTAAAGGTTCGACCAACAAACTTCCCATTTCAGCACCTTGGGAACCCAACGTCGGCTCAAACTACATGCCCCGGGCATTGTCACTTCAGCTTTGCGACTCGTTACCGTGATAACTTTGGTTCTTGTGCGCAGAAATACCACAAAAACTATTAATGGTATCATGGTATATCGCTGGTAATGGTAGTGAGTATAAGAGACAGCTTTCGTTATAGATATAATTCGGTATACATCTTTTCTGATTATGTTAGGTAGGTAGGTATATTTTAGAACTACGATAAGTAATTTTGCTAACAAATTTATGTAGGTATCACCATTAATTTTTAATCAAACTTAACCATTATTTTTAAACAAACTTAAGAACACCTCTAACTGAATAAAGATTGATAATAAATGAATTGAGTATATGAACGTATTGCAAATTATGTGCTACCTAAAGCAGCGTCGACCAATGCCGCAGACCAACTTATCTAGGTATGTTTCATAATTATGTCTATGTTGCAAATATTTCATATTCTAACTAAATTTGGATCTAAGTACACATTTACATTAAATTATTAAACATAAATTATCATGAGAGGCCGAATATTGCAGCTCTAAATATTCTAGCTTACAATGTAACTGAAATTTATTTACCACAATAATTTATCTCTCTAAAACTCACGCGTTCAATCTCTATTAAAAACCGCTCCAAAGTAAGCTTCATATTTTTTTGAAAAGCGCAAGAAAATGAAATTCGCTAGTTCCAGAGATTACATCGACCAAATATACAATAATATTGCTGCCTTTGTACTGAAAGCAGCAATGTTATTTTTTATTGGCAAATACTGTTCGAAGGGGAGCTATTTAATTGAATTAGTCAAGTTTCACTGCCCGCCCAATACGACCACTTGATTACATTTCATCGGCAAAATTACAGCAACTTCTTACAAATTAATTAAGTTAATAATGAAACATTCTTATTAAAGACGTACATAATTGCTTAGAAACCACCGAACATTCTCGAGAGTTTAAATAATATTGTAAATTAGCTGAAATCGTTGTAATATTTGGTAGGCGCTCGAGTTTATTATATTATCGTGTAAGAATTTGTTCAAAATTACACCTTTTGTGTTTTACCATAAATAGAAGAATTATAAGAGCCTCGCTGATTACGAATTTTTATGGGCCGGTAGATTGGTTTTTAGGGTTCCGTAGTCCACAAGGAACCCTTATTTATTTCCTATTGGTACATATCAATAGGTAAATAGGTACGAATCTGACTTATGCTGTAGCTTTTCACTTTAATTTATCAACCAATTTTTTTTTCTTTTGTGTATTTTTATTTTATTTTTTAAATAAAAATTTACTTTACAATACAATACAATTTAAGCTATTGTCTTTTTTTGTACACTAACAACTATGGGTCAAGGACTGAAATAAACATATTTTATTTTATTTATTACTTATACTCGCGTCATATTAAAGTGGGCGGAAAATTGTGCCTCTGAGTATATAATAAGAGTACTTAATTAAAAGTAAAAAAAGTATTTTAGACCCGTTTGTGCAGAGAACGTATTATTTATCAAGCCAAAAGGGTAGATGATTATAATTTCCCACAGGCGTAGTCACGGACAAAATCTAGTAAACATGCTGTCTAAATCCACTAAAACTACTTCCAATAAACTCACGGGAAACATTGGAAAGAATTCCAAGTGTCTGAGTACTTGAACAAAGTATATTCGGAAATGCTAATTCAACGGAACAGATCTGTCCCGTCCTAAAGCCCTGTCCATCTCGGGACTGCAATCACTGAGGGAAACTTTCGCAGCCGGCAGTCGAAAGGACTCTGCGATGGCTCTAAATCTTTAAAATGTCTCGTCGATCGACTCAAAGTGGATAACTTTGTTGCTGACGACTTCTTGTTTACTTTTATCGAGAAAAGATATTCGATAACTTGAGTAAGCGGAATTCGTATTTTCCTTAAGGGTCGGAAAAGTGGGGGCTCTTTTTCATTCGTATCTCTCTGAATAATTTCTCCAGGGCAATCGTTAACTATATAAAAACATTTTTGTCAAAAAAAATATTTATTGTATCCATTAGCATATTAGCTTAGCGTTATATTAACGAAATTTGGATCACTTGGATAATAATCTAAATCTAATCTAACTTTGTTTTTTTTTTTCATTTTATTTTATTATTCTTTACAAGTTTGACTTAACTTATCATTTTACAGTGTACACCTGATGATAATTGATGATGCAATCTAAGATAAAGGAAACGGGCTGACTTAATTCTGGGCTGTTTGTGTATTCTAAAACATTTTTTTTATAAGTCAGTCAGAGAAAGTTCGTCGCGTTTCCGACAAAGAATCAAATCAATTATAAGTTGTGCTAAGCAGAATATAATCTGGGTCACAGCTGACATCGAGTTTCTTGATTCGATTTCAAATTACTCGCAAACAAATTAATTTTCTTCGGTCCGTTCGATAAGCGTTGACTATAAAATGTTGTTATGTTGTTTAATCGACTTATACAAGTTAACAATGGGTCTTGAAAAATCAGAGCCCGTAGAAATCCATGATGTTTGTAAAAAGGAATGGAGACAGTAACGTTTCCGGCTTTTTTTCAAATTCAAAAGTTATTTGTATTTAGAAATACGCCCTTTACCTAGCTGCGTTTTGCATAAAATGGCATAATAGCACATTCTATCACATGTTTTTATTTATATCAAACTATAGGTAGTATAAGTATGCAGCTACAAGTAAGTAATTTATGTTAATAAGTAAAAGGTTGTAACTCATTCTCCTTTGTCATTCCATTTGTGACACCTGGTGCCACCATGCTTGGACATCATGCTTCTACCGTCAGCTGACAGCTGGTTCTACCGTCAACTCTCTGTCTATGAAATGAGTGTGATCAGAAAACGCAGATAGATGCCTAAATTATGTCGCGATGACTTGAGCCGATTAGCTCAATTGGTTTTTTTTTTTTTTTTTTTTTTTTTTTTTTAATGAAAATAGGCTCGCGTTTGACCATGATCTAACCTGATGGTAAGTGTAGATACAGTCTAAGATGGGACACGCTTGCCTAGAAGGTGCCTATTCACTCTTGTTTTGAAGATACCCAAGTTATAATATTCAGGAAACACAGACTTGGGAAGGGTATTCCAAACCTTAGCCGTGCGTATGAGAAAAGAAGACGCAAAGCGTTTTGTACGGGTCCTAGGGACATCTACAATATAGGGATGAAAACCCACCCGATGTCTTGCGGTGCGATGGTAAAAAGGCGAAGGTGGTATGACATCGAATAGCTCCTGAGCACATTCTCCAAAATATATCCTATAAAACACCGATAAACTGGCAACTTTCCGCCGATGCTCAAGGGTCTGGAGTTTGGTCAAAAGCGGTGGATCTGTGCCAATGAGTCTCCTGGCTCGGCGATCCACAGCATCCAAAGCAGCCAATTGGTATTTGGCTGAGCCGTCAAAAAGATGGCTGCAGTACTCCATGCAAGACCGGACTTGGGCCTGATATAGAGTAAGTAATTGCTGTGAGGAGAAGTACTGCTTAACCTTACGGAGTATTCCAAGTTTTTTGGCCGCGGTTTTGGCTTTAGATTCTATGGACCGCCCAAAGTTGATGTTAGCCGAAATATCGACACCCAGGAGATCGATGTGGTCAGTGATAGGCAAGGATACATTTCTGAATGTAGGTGTAAATGGAAAAGGAGTCCGTTTTGCCGTCAGTAGACATGCCTGCGTTTTGGTTGCATTGAACTGAACTAAATTAGCGTCGCCCCATTCGGAGACTTCCTTTAGGGTAGAGTTCAATCGAGAAACCATCGCCTCCCTGAGTTCGTTAGTTTCAGTTCCACCGGCGCGCGGTCCGGATAAATATCTTTCCGTTACCGTACTGTCATCTGCATAACCAAGGGTTCCAGGTTTCAGCAGGTCATTAATATGCAGTAAAAAAAGAGTAGCGGAAAGTACCGACCCTTGAGGAACTCCAGCGTTAATAGCCATTAGATCCGATGAGCAGCCATCAGTAACCACTCGGAAGGATCGTTCACTCAAAAAGTCGGATATCCAGTCACACAAGCTCGGTGGAAGTCCATACGCTGGAAGCTTACTAATAAGGCTATCGTGCCAGACCCTGTCAAATGCCTTAGATATGTCGAGAGAGACAGCAAGTGCCTCTCCGTGCTTATCAATTGCCTCACCCCAAACATGAGTTGCATACACGAGCAAATCACCAGCAGACCTATTTTGGCGAAAACCATACTGGCTGTCTGAGAGAAGATCATGACACTCAAGGTATGCTAAGAGCCTGGTATTTATTATTCTTTCCATGCTCTTACACAAGATTGAGGTGATTGAGATAGGCCTATAGTTTGATGGGTCGGCACGACTTCCTTTCTTTGGTACGGGTTGTACATTTGCAATCTTCCAGGATTTAGGAACTCGAGATGTTCTCAGAGATAGGCGATACAGACGTGTCAAGATAGGAGCTAATTCGGGTGCACAATAACGCAGAACTATTGCCGGGATACCATCAGGACCGCTGGCTTTATGTACGTCTAGAGACCGGATTACTCTTAGAACCTCCTTTTGATGGATATGCACCTCCGACATTACAGAGTCACATATAGGGAGGTTAGGGGGACAAGAATTCCCAGCGTCCAAGACTGAATTGTTAGCAAAATGAGAGGCCAGAAGGTTTGCCTTTTCAGTTGCAGTAAAAACCAGTGATCCGTCAGGTTTCAGCAGAGGCGGCAACGATGGTCGACAAAAGTTCGTTTCTACAGATTTGGCTAAAGACCAAAAAGCTTTGGTACCACTAGGATAGGTGGCTAATTTATTGCCAATGCGTTTTGTACGTGAGAAACGAGCTTTTTTTAACACCTTTTTGTAAGACTTGGCAGCAGCATTGAACTCTCGTTTTTTCAATTTCAAATCCGGAGCCATTTGACAACGAGCTTGTGCCCAGGTCACAAATGCCGATTGTTTAAGGGCCTCGGCTGAGGCACAATCAGCATTGTACCACTTTGGGGTCTTACCATCAAGGGACACATCAGAAAATGGAATAAAATATTCCATTGCCTGATGTATCACCTCGGATATTGCTCTTTCACAGCTCGACGGATCATCGGAAGAGAAGCAAATCTGGTGCCAGGGATAAGAAGCAAAAAAATGACGCATCTCATCCCAATTAGCTGACTTAAATTTCCAGATCCGTCTTAAGCAGCCAGGGTTGGAAACGGTGGGATGGTGGCTGGAAATTGACCTTACCACACAATGATCAGAAGTACCAAGTGGCGATGATACTGATATCGAGAATTGATCTGGGTCGGTAGTCAGCACTAAGTCAAGACAATTGGGTGTATGTCCGTCAACATCAGGTATTCTAGTCGCTTCCTGGACTAGTTGGGAGAGATCTAGGGATAAGGCAAAATTATACGCTTCCCTTCCAGCATGGTCCGTTTTCTCAAACGGGAATAGCCAATCTTTATGATGCGCATTGAAATCTCCCAAAAAAACCATGTTAGCACCTGGATACCGTTGAAGAACAATATCGGCCGAATCGCTGAGGTATTCGAAAAGCTTAGTCGTCTCACTATCACCATCATGAGAGCGATAGACACAAGCATATATCGTTTGCTGGGTACCAGTGTCTAGTAAACACCACAAGACTGAGTAATTGGGTATCTCAAGATTACGTAGGCGCCGGCAGCAGACATCATTACGTACATACATGCAAACTCCGGCATGAGGTTTGAAATGACACTCTAGGGAGTAGCCAGGATAATGCAAGTATGAACTGTCTGCTGGATTTCCAATTTGCGTCTCCGTAAGAAACATCAAGTGCGGCCTTTCAGTCTCCAGATGGTGATGGACTGCTAGGAGATTAGAGTGCAATCCTCGTATGTTCGTGAGGTGCACTTTGAGTGAGAGGTGGTGCAGCCGCTGTTTAAACTTATATTTCTTCTTTTTTTGTTTCATTAATAGTAAAAACGGGGTGAATAGGCAGGAGGATGGCAGTTGTACGAGGCGCTCTGCTTCTAGACTTCACTGTTTACAAGGGGATAGCACTGATGGAAGGCTCGACTGGAGGCTGCGGGGACGCCCGAACCCCCTTGGAACTCGTCATCGGGACCTCTCTCCGGTCGCCAACCGGCACAATGAAAGCCATTCCAAGATTTTTCGCTAAAAGGTGGCGGGGCAGCCTCTCGTAGGTGGCTAGCCTACAATTGGGCCCCCTACTGCCTGCGGTCGGCCAGCGGTGCACCGTGCTTCGGATCCCGCTAGCCTCCAAATCGAGACGTCCAGTGCATCCACCAAGCAAATCAGGAAACTTGTCATGAAAAACATAGCGCAACTGTACATACCCAACCTCAACTAAATAGCTACTGTAAGCAACGCTCCGGAACGCGAAGAATCACTTGGCGGAGCGGCTTTGCTCACATGGTGGTATCACAAGCCTCGGCCGGAGCCTACCACCTAAAAAGTTGCTGTTCGATTAGCACCACCCAGGGGTCACGTGTAGGGTTACGAGTATTAGAATAACTAATTTAGGTACATCCTACGGACGTGAACAGCTCCAACCCCCAAATTAAATTCTTGATTTAAACACAAGAGTAAGATCAGAATAAAATCCAGGATCTATAAAGGATTCTTTTTCTAAATTGGCTCAGTTATCATCTGGTGATAATATTTGGTCATGACTATCTATAACTTTCTAGAAACACAAAAAACAGAGATCTAAATGAGGCCAATATGTATTGTCACGCTCTGATGAGGCAAAAACCTATAGTTTGGGGATTCCCTGTTCACCCGGCGCTTATGATTAATGTGGCACCTAACGACGTGCGCCACACGTGTGTGTGTGTATGTGTGTGTATGTGATGCGTGCGTGTGTGACTTTGTGTGTGGTTGTGTGCTGCGTGATCATAAAATAGCCATTAGTGGAACGCTTTACTTTAAAAGGTTGGCGGCGACAGTTGATATGTAGCCTGTAATATTTTAGCACACTACTCAATTGAGTGAAACTTAAAAATGAAAATGTCTAACTTAAAGTAGGTGTTCATACGCAGTAGATCAAAGACGTTGAGCTTTGATGATATGATTGTATAGTTGCCCCGCGGATTCTTACTGAGAAATTAAATGAAAATTAGTTCAGCCGTTGGCCCATTGGTTGGTATTTTCCAATTATCTCGACGAATCTCGAAATATAATATTTGTTGTTATATACCTTATTAGAAGGCTCAAAGTCACTCAGCGAGCGATGGAGCGAGCTATGCTTGGAGTTCCTCTGCGTGACCGAATCAGAAATGAGGATATCCGCAGACGAACCAAAGTCACTGACATAGCTCAGCGAGTCGTGAAGCTGAAGTGGCAATGGGCGGGCCACATAGTTCGAAAAGCCGATGGACGTTGGGGTCCCAAGGTGCTAGAATGGTGACCCCTCACCGAAAAAGCGCAGTGTTGGTCGACCCACCACTAGGTGGACCGAAGACATCAAGCGGGTTGCAGCGAGCCGCTGGATGCTGGCGGCTCGAAACCGTTTTGTTTAGAAGTCCATGCAAGAGGCCTATATCCAGCTGTGGACGTCACAGTTTATTACGAATGATGATGATGACATCTCTGTTATATATATAGCTTTCTGTCTTAGCTTGTCTTTGATAAAACCTTGAATTATTAGTTGGTTGACAACGGTTGACAAGAACCTTGAATGCATAGTTGGCAAAGTAATAGCATTTATAAGTTTTATCATCTGCAATGTTGCGGTGAAGTTGCAACTGCAAGGAGTATCAATCGCGTGCAGCATTCACTTAGCGGGCGATGCACCATGTCATGCGATGCGCCGACAAAAGACTTTATGCTAATGGCAATGATACTGAATGCCACAAAGTGGTTTATATACAAAGGGAAACCTTAAAACAATGTACTATATTTAATACAGCAGCTATGTTTTCGGTGCTGTAGGAATTTTCTTCACTTTCGACCTACTTTATTAAAATTTCTAGTTCTTTTCTTTTCATATTTCTATTTCTTTCTAAAGAATGTAAAGTTATTCAATTTTACATTTTGTTTTAGCTGGTTTCCATATCTGACTCATAAATCTGGTATTTCTTTTTCAATTTACTGACTAGCGTTGGTATCTTTTACAAAGCGACAATGGACCTTCCAAGACAATTTTTAAGGAATGTGTACAAAATCGATGTCACTACACAATCGATGAATTCCTTAATGATAAAGATGCTTGGAGGCCACGCTTGAAGATGATCCACTTCGAACGAAACGAAGAATTTTAACAATTGTAATTTACATGCTTCAAAATGCTTGAAAACTTCTTTAAATGAATGAAATTATATTTTGATTTTTCTACTCTGTGTCCATAAACCAAGGTCAAGGCCAAGGTATCATCTGCCTGAAATTAATAATATTTACCTGTACTAACTGTGTAGCAACATGCACAGGGTGGCCCGGCTACATTGGAAAATTCAAACTCTGTGCGGGTAGTTTTATACAATACACCAGATTATAAACAATAACAATTAATATCAATGTGCAGTCGCTCGAAAATTTTACCAACAAATAAAGTAATTAATATAGGTACCTAAACAAAATACACATCTCTTGTAGTAAATACGACGTGAACAAACTGAAATCACAACAATGCTGATTGGTGGCAGACATAAGCACTGCTCGTAATAAAGACTACTGAACGCTTTCGATACTAAAAAAAATACTGAAGAGACTATAGTTATTGGTGTTCGTATCTCTCAAACGGAGGTTCGCTTCGCAGTAACAATGCCCGGATACGGGAGAACTTTATTTTCTTTTCCTTTCCTTTCACCGGAGGTCCGGGAAACGGTTAGAAGGCCTTAAGGGCTGTTTCTTAGGGTAATTTTATGGTAAAAGCTTTCGGGCTGGCTGCTTAACTGTAAAAAATGTAACATGTTTATTTCGGACATGTTTATTTGTACATGTCCGGTGCTGTAAGTGTTGGAGGCACTTTACACACATGGCCGCGGGATCACGATAAATATTCTCACAATAAATGAACGAATTACATTTTTCAGTTTAAAGCTAATACAATAAAGGAAGAACGTATCCTCTACGATATACGGATGTTTGTTTGGATGTTTTGATATTTTGTTACTTTCTGTTGTTACTAGTTTGTTTTTATGTTTGTTACTCTTTTTACACCGCTACTACTGAACCACGATTTGGTTGAAATTTGGCTGAATTACCATTCAGATAGATAGATTTTACTCTGGATTGAATACTTCACCAAACGATTTCTGCCACACAGAGACTACTACAACAATAGTATTGCAGTAGCTGTTGTTTGATTTTTTAATAATAATAAATAATTTAGAACCTTACTTTTTTTTGGTGATTCAGAAAATAAGCAAGAAAAAAGGCTCGGTAATAAAAATGGGGTCTGGAAACGACCTCCCAATAAACCTGTCTTTTAGATACCATAAAAGAATCTGCACAATCTCACATCGATGTAGTGAAAAGTGCGCGATCCCACAAATTGTATTATCGCGTTATCGCGTTATCGCGTTATCTCCACACGGCGTAGGCATTCGGGCCGCGTACGGTTTACGATGCGATATAGTGCTGTTATTGCACATAAAATATCTATTGCAGCCACCACTTGCCTCATGAGGTGATCGCACATTGATTCATCACTGGAAGAGCACAGTACATACTTTTAAACTATGGCTTACAAAAACCAAATGACATTTGGGGAAATAAAGTAATAAACCTTAATAAGCTTTATTACCCGATCGGTTAAAGTTACAAAAGTTTAAAAGTCATCCAAATGTAATATTTAAAGTGAAATATACTTTGCTTATCACAATAAGTGAGACTCGTAATATAGCCCAGGTCTTATGATCTCTGCCTTCAATTTGGAGGACGTAGGTTTGATTCCAGTCCGGGGCAAGCCAATGTTTGAAGTCTGTCAATATGCATTGGGCCAGTGTGGTGGCTCTCTCATTCCTAGAGGTGGCTCGTGCTCAACAGTAAGCCGAATATGGGTTATTAATGATGATCACATTACGTGATTAGTAAAGTTGTTACTTTAGGCAAAATAATACTACAGATTTTACTCCATGCTTCAATTTAAAAAAGAACATCTTTATTTTAGCTTTTAAATAACCAACTTTTACTGCTCATCTAGTTTTATACCAATTAACAAACGAGGCTCTAACGTCAGACAAATAAAAGTATTACCATTCGTCGTCATCAACCCATATTCGGCTCACTGCTGAGCTCGAGTCTCCTCTCAGAATGAGAGGGGACTCATATTACCATTATACCACGTAAAATATGCGAGACTAGCTATTTCAAAACGTGCGGTAAGTACGATTGTTTTAGGTGCAAGATGTGTGTTCTGCTTTAAGGTGTTTCCGCATCTTTAGAGCACCCTTAAATGTAATTTTCATTGCGGTTATCATGACGTCGTAAAAAATAACTAATAAAAGATATAATGGATTGGAATACAAGCTATAAATCTTATCTATTATTTTTGGGTATACACCCTTTATCCATTCTGCCAGAGGCGGTTAACAAAAAGAGAAACTGTTGCACACTGGTAAGGGTTTATTTAATAACCGAGGGATCCGCCAAAATAACCCGAACCGCCATTGCCAGAGTGTGTACACGAACCATTCCGAGCCATTCTTGAAAATTGTTATTTTACGTTTCTCTATTTTATAAATCCAATATCTTAGAATACCAAATTTCGTAAGCAAACTTATTATAACTATAGAAGATTTGATGAATCCTAGTAAATTTAATGCTTTAGTTGTTTTTTATTTGAAGTTGCTTATAGTTCTATTGTCAGTTTGTATTATTATACTCGTATACTTCTGTTACTTTTTATGCAAGTATAAGAGGCTGTTTTTGACCCAATTAGGGTCAGCTGTTCTTTGATCTCATGCTGAAGGTAAAGCCGATTATATCCAAGCATCAATATTGGAGACTGCAGAAAAAATCCAAGTCTATTATCTGAAAAATACCCTCCTCAAATTTTATTAGTACGTCGAAGCTTATAAGAATCACGCCTAAGAGAAGACGAAATTAGCCATTCCGATTATTGCCTTATTCCAATAGTAGTCGCACTTAATATGTACATTCATAAATTTTATATATCACTCTTTAGTAAATAAGGGCACTTCGTTATCTCAAGCCGTCAGCAGACGCATTATACGCTGTCATAGCAAGGGATATTGTTATGGTTTGATGACGCCGCGGTCCAGTATTTTATCAGAAGAATGCACTAAGAATAACGACTCCTTGCCAAGGATGGAAGTGTTACGCTGTCTCAAGCCGTCAGTAGGCGCGCCACTTGGGCTTTCAAATCAAGAGATATTATGATGGTTTGTTGACCCCGCGGTCCAGTATTTTGTCAGAAGTATGCGCTAAGTATGACGACTCCCTGTCAAGAGGATAATCTCTAGTTAGATGGAGGCGCTACGCTGTCTCGAGCCGTCAGTAGGCGCGCCACGTAAGCTCTCACAGCGATGTTGTGATGGCTCGTAAACCGCGCCAGTAACCGAACGCGCCCTAAAATGTATTTCAAGTTCCCTGAAAGCCTCCCGTACTTCTGATTGTCGACCCATGGCATCGAAATGATATACGAGCAATAAAAATTGTATCAAAAACGATAATGGATCACAGTTTCACGTCGGGTATTGTAACGCGGTAGGCTTTTATTTTTATATCGAATTGTATATTTTACAACCACGAACAAGTAAGTAATACCTACTTTTGACGACCTCTCATTGGTAATACTTTCTGCGATTTTCAGCACAGAGGTTTTAGTTTCGGTTTTCAGTTCGGGTCAATTCTGATGGTAATTAGCGAAATACCTAAATATGGTCCCATACTGGAAAGCCCAATTATTTAGTTTTCCACGTAGAAACCGCCAGAGTTTTGCTAAATGGAGTCTAGGGTCAAATTATAAAATAGTAATGTGATTTTCTTCCTTCCTAAATATAACTTGGTCTGTAACTTGATTACCTATTCTGGACACCTAACTCAGAGAGCACGGGACGCCGTCTTTCCCAGTCACAAGTCACATGGTTTTCAAAGGTTATGTATATTTTAATAGAAGTCCAAAATATAAGTTGCACAGTAAAAACTAAAATATTATTTCTCTTAACTATTGAATATATTCCAACGGAACTCCCCAAACATTATAGAGAATATCTCTAAACGACACAAAGTCGCAGCTAATTGTTATGTTATCTTAAACAGACATAATTAGTCTGTCTGTCTGTTAGTAGTAGAAACGCCACGGTCTGCTCCGAGATAGTTATTATGAATACAGATGGTGTGTAATGTGCTTGCCTCAGAATACAGAAAACCACCAGAAGGAGTGATAGCGCAAAGAAGTGAAGCCATTTCAACTACACATTTTACGATTACTCACTGTGTTTGTCATGTTGTTTGACGTGCTATACAGGTGACAAATTTAATTAAATTAAGCCGTCTTGTGCTATTCCTTCGTGTAAAAATGCCGTTGGTAACAAAAAAGAAACTGAATAGGATCACATTTCACGTGTAAGTAGCACAAATAAATATTCTTATAATATAATAATGAATAATTTTTACGTGAATTTAGTTGTCATAGAAACCGATGACTTCATTTTGTAAGTGTTGCCAATGTAATTGTTTTGATTTTCCCTACTTTTAATTTCAATTCAAGGATTTATTATTTATGTAAAATATTAATCAACTAAATAGGTAGGCATAGGTTCCGGCAATTAAGTTGAAATAAAATTGTGGTAATCAGCGCAGATAAAGAAAGTGTAAAATAATCTTAAAGCTTTAAAATTTTACAAATAACAATGGCGTGCTATATTATAATAAGTTCGTTCGTTCTTGTCTGTTTGTGTGTTTGTTTGCACATTTGTTTGTTTTCGTGTGCTTGTTTGGTCTTTTGTTTGTTTGTGTACCTACTTGTTTGCTTGTTTGTTTGAGCAAGAGGATTAAATAAAATATTTTTATCTTCAAAACACATTCTTAAAATATATTAAACCAATTAAAAGGCCTTATTTATACTTGAATTTTAAGAGACATAAAAATTAGAGAAATAAGACGAGATAATAATAACTGTGCACGCGATTGAAATACATATTTATAATAATAATATAATATAATTATATGGAATATATAAAATTATTATTGTAAATATGTATTTCTTTAGTTTGTTAGTTGATAAGTTTTATAATAACCGTCATATTATATCTATTATTTATTTGTCCTTGTCTTAAATTTTTTAGAGTTCATTTTCTTGCTGACTCTTAGCAATCACTAGAAAACCGGTCCCACTGTTTTTATTGTTTACCATACAAGTTAACATTTAATGTGATGAACTGTACACTTATTGTTTTCCTTTTAACATTATTATTATTTGACGGCCGCGTGGCGCAGTGGGTAGTGGCCGTGGATGCTTTCTGCATCCACGGCCGTGGGTTCGATTCCCACAACTGGAAAATATTTGTGTGATGAGCATGGGTGTTTTCCAGAGTCTGTGTGTATTTATACATTATCTAAGTATTTATATGTAGTATATAATGTATGCTTACTTTGGGGCTAGATAGTGATGTGTATTGTTTAAGTATATTTATTTATTTATAATTATTATAATTTTTTACCACAAAATAGGGATAAATTTAACAGCCTCATGTACTAGCAACATTACGCGGGTGAGAAGTGCGACGAGTGCAGGCTGTTGTGTACAACTTTTGGACACACTGCGCACTATAGAATGACATCTAAACGTGGCTTCTGGTGGTTTTCTGTATTCTGAGGTGCTTGCATCCGTACACTCGACGCGACGATACGGGCCATGATGGACTCAGAGCGATTTCAGACTAGCGTTTTATACACGCGTATGAGCTCGTTTTTGGAAGCGCATGGAGGCGCGTTTTTGGCACACGCTTAACTCGTACGAGCGTTGACGCGCTTCAAAGCTCGTATAAGCGCGAGACATCTCCCAGAGATACCTACACGACACCACCGGTTCGAGCGAACACGCCGAAATATGCACGCGAGTCCGGCTTTTTGAAGCACGTAATGCAGTGCGCGTGTAAGCGCGTATGCTAAAACGAACGAACGCGCAAAAAAACGCTAGTCTGAAATCACCCTTACTGTTTTATGGCTTTGACCGCCAGTTATAGGTATAAAGGTCTTTAATATAAACTGTTATTTAGTGCTCTTTGTAACTGAATTTGTCTGGGGAAGAAGCCCTTCCTTACTTTTGCTACCAATCAGAATAAAATTATTTTAATCTGGTTGAAATGGCAAGATGACATTACAGGCACACACTTTATACACATATGTATCTTGTGACACAAACATATTCAGTATAAGTATCTACGAAGTGCATACAATTGAATGAGATTTGCAGCAGATCTGAGCGCACCGACACGCGAGACTGCGCCATGCGTATCTTCGCTCGGCTCTTACACTAGCTAGCTATATAGTAGCTCCATTTACATGTTTTTTTCATTTTAATAAAAGACTAGATGTTAGACTGTTTGAGAGCAGCCAGAGATAACTAGGTACTCCATTCAAACTCCTATAGAACTTGCTAATAGGTGCAGGTCTAGTATTTACTACTGAAAACCAATTTTTAATTTCATTCTATTTAATTAATCATTTTACTGATTGATTGATTAAATTAATAATTTAAAGTTGCGATCCAGAGGCCTCATCACAATCCTCTAAAGTTAAACCTAAAATGAAACACGGCAACTTGAAAAATATAATATCGCAAACCGCAATGGAATACTCGAGATTCCTCTTCGAAAAAAAAATATATAAAACATTATATACAATTATGAATTTATTTCAATTATGAATACAAAACATGTAATTACAAAAACATCAAGTTTCAGATTTCTTTGGTAATGTATTTAAAAATACGTCATTCCCGAAAATATAAAATATTTTAAACCAATCAAGTCCCACCCAGTACAGTCTTAAATGTTGCGGTTTAATAAATCAACAATATCATTAGTAGTAGATCAAGGCAAGAATAATTTGTTATATCCTCAACTTATTTGAACTTTAATCTGTAAAAACCTCAGTACTAGATGCTTAGTTGAAATCAATTACTACTAAGCGTTGCTCAAAATAACTCATCTCGATCCAACGCAAAAACATGTCAAAAATAAAATATTCGCGTCCATTATTTCCATAATCGTTGAACATTCGTTCCGTAATTCATCACTGTC
This sequence comes from Bicyclus anynana, assembly GCF_947172395.1. NCBI lineage: Eukaryota > Metazoa > Arthropoda > Insecta > Lepidoptera > Nymphalidae > Bicyclus > Bicyclus anynana. Next base: position 18,704,931 of record NC_069087.1, on the reverse strand, counting down.
ATTGAACCGCGAATCTTTGAAAATCTTTTGCGAAATGTATGATTTTGTGAAATATAAGACTTTTCGAAACGACGAGCAATTTTAAAAACATCAGAGGAAATTAATTAGAGGTGATATGAGTTTCCACGCAATCATTCAAGTTCATATTTTTTTTTTATAGATTGATGATATTTATTTAAAAATGTTTTTATATTTGGTGATTCAATTTATGCCACAAACTCCGAAACTATAATATAACATTGCTCCCATTTCAGAGGCTCGGATTCCGCAAGTCATATTACCTCGATTACTAAATTGCGCCCTCACATTTTGGCGGCAAAATTACTTACTCATTTTATTATCACGGATTCTGGTGCCAAAGGAACTGGGCCGTGTAGTGTTGAATCATTTCCTTGTCATCCTGGGCGAGAAACTAGTTTTTAAAAGCCTAGCCTATTTTTACCCGACTACTGCGAAGCCAAAACGAAGGGTGATGATTTTGGCAGTCCATGTAAGTCTAACTATACTGAACCCATCGATCTCCTATTAAAAAACGGATGCACAATCAGCGACCAAAAAGCGTCTCCACCAATGAGTGCCAAATACAACTTCTTGGCACTCAATTCAAGTTGTCGCATTTGCAAATTCCACATTAAACTCAATCCTTAAGGTTGAATTAGCTCTGTTTTTGGAATTTTATTGAATATTGGACTATATTTAAAGGCCTTTAGGTGTGATTTTTTTTACCAATAATTCTAAAACTGTCAAAGCAAAATTGGCCATTTTTTAAGTGAAATTTTTTACGTGATTGTGCGTCGTTTTATTATAAGAGGTCAATTGACTGAACCGACTTTATTAATGTCTCAGGGCGGCCTCATTTCTTATAGAAGTGAAAATGAAAATTTTAAACGATAATTTATTATATAATAGTTTTACAATCATGATGTGACTGAGACCTTTTTAGTAAAAACCTGTGTCAGAACGTCTCGCTCTTCCTTAATAACAGAAGGAAGAAAGGGTTTGGAAATTAGACCTGCTACTTTGTATGGTTATGTATGTATGACTGTAAGTGTAAACTATCAGGTGCTAAGGGTGCTTTACCACCAGAGACTATGCGTGCTACGCTACGTTCTTATGGCTATGCTATGCGTTTGATATCCACCAATCATATTTATTGATGCAAATAGCTTATCACTGGTGGAAACAGATTCAACCAAGATATGTTTTTTATATGGAAGTATGCTATGGATGGGTCGCGAGTGAAGACTAACTGCAGAGCAGAGTACATCGCATACTCGTAGCTCGAGCTTTGCATCTTTCTCGCGCAGTTAATTTGTGGCGGCGCATTTTCATTACGCATCTTTCTCGCATAGCTTAGTATTGGTGGAAATGGTCACGTCTTTTCGTTGCGTAGATTTCACACCCTCGCAGCATAGCTGCATAGCACATCTCTGATGGAAAAGCACCCTGAAGATAATGACAGACGGGAATATTTCACAGCCCGAACTAGTAGTCGAATCCATTTACTCACGATCCAAACCCGCATGTTAACAACTGAGCCAATGAGATAGTTGCTCATAACCTATACTAATATTATAAATGCATATTTTTTTACGTTTTCCGACAATTATATATTTTTTGCAGAGTCATAATAATATATTGGACACAACAGGAGAAAGCACATAAGCTGTCTTTTGGGATGCTAGAAGTTAAAACTTTATATTACGTAGAACTCCTCAACTCTCAAGTTAATTAGTTTCAAATTCTCACGTATGAACTCATGAGAGACACATTCTAGTCTTTCGTATTATAAAACATTGAACAAGCTCAAAGCGTGTTTTATCCTCATTCAGCTGCCGTCAGTTTGATGGAGCCGGCTCGTCTCCCGCGTACAGATTGCAGTCGAGCGCGAACATTCATATGGAAGACCGAAACCAGCCAAGAGTGAATCGAAATCACGTGAGAGATAATGTATATTTCACATGAAATTCGGTTTTTACAATGAGTGTACTATGAATTTAACCGGTATAAAAAGAATATGTATGTACATAAGACATGTCATAATTTGTCACCATTTCAAATAGCCAAATCAATGCCAGTAGTTGCGGCGTGAAAGAGTTACAAACATACACACTTACGAGTATATATAGCCGAACAAAAGACCTCCTCCTTCTCGGAAGTCAGTTAACTTAAGTGATTGAGTCTAAACTGCTTTGAAGCTTATTTAATTTAAGAGTTCCTATCGCCATTTTCTCAATCCACCAAATTATTAACTTACTTTAACATATTAAAACTGCCGAAATACTGTGCAGGCATCTATTTCTGTATTATTTAAACCGTTTTCGTTTTTCGTAAAGATTTTATAATCAGCATTTCACTAAGGAACTCTAAAAACGCTGACATTATTCAATATAAGTTTATGATTGGTACACAATGGAATACCTACAATATCTCACCCGCTGAACTTTGGTACACAAACAAAATTGTTTAGCCGCAGCACGACGTGGTGAGTGATCGCGCGCACGTGACAACACTCATTCTTTAGCTCTAACCTTTATCCTTTTCATGTTACCAATTTGTTCGCATTTTTATTATTTTCCTCATGATTACTTCTTAGCATTTTTCCTTGGGCTATATAGATTTACTCTACGATACGATTACAATAATTATATTTTTATTAGTAATCAAATATCTGAAAGACTAAGTGAATTTATGATTATTACAAATACCGCGGGAACCATGAATTTTACCGGGATAAAAAGTAGCATAATTTGCTGCTTAAAGCGTCGTCTATCTTCTAGTTAAAGTCCCATTAAAACAGTTGCCCGTTCCAGAGATCTGCCCGGATAAACAGACAGACAAATAACCAAAAAAATGGTTCACTATAGTGTATTGTGATGTCACAATCTAATGACTATTGACTGAAAGGAGCACGGCAATCAATTGTCAATTTCTTTCTCTGTCTACGATATACATAGGGTGAGTGTTTAGTGACGAGTTTCGAATGGGAATTGAGATTGTTAATCGAAGTACGAGCATTGACTCCATGCAAATCCGCCGTCACGCGAAGACAAATTGTAACAATTTAATTAAACCCAACACCCGACCCAACGCCCAACGCCCGCATCCAGATGAAGAAGCAGATAAAACGGGATCGGTCGACGCGGAATGTGCCGAGCGATTGCATGTCGCGCTGAGGCGCGGGACACAATTAAATTCTGTATTGGTCGGGCGTGATTTTAATTAAACTGTCGCCAATGTGGCCAAAAATAAATAATATGCTTGGTAAATTTACTTACCTGCAGTTTAACTTTACAATATTATTGAATTTCAAAAGCATACAGTGACGAAATTAATAACGCATTAATTAAAGTTAAAGCATTGATTAACTTATGTATCTTGTCACGTTCCGTGAATACAATACACCTACAACATACCTATTTAAGATAAAATATCATCAACTTCGTATTCCTATAGTTGAAAGTTGAAGAAAAATACAATATCTGAACCCAAATGTTTTGTACGAGTCCAACCTAAACAACAGATTAACCACTGAGGCATCGTGGCAGGCAATAATATTATGGTGAGTCTGTTATTATACAGCGTAAGTTAATAACTAACAGACAGAATACCTCGTGTTCTGAGAAGAATTCTCTAAATTGCTAAAGGATACTGCGAAGTTTAGATAATCCAAAGCTCAAGTCACAGAATAGTTAAAAACTAATTAAGGTATGTTCCCCCACGTACATAACAACTAAAAGAGTCCCTGTGTCGTGGCGAAAATATAAATGGAGTAATCGTCGTCGAAGCGTTATACCTCGCCGCTTGAATATTTATAGGATATTACTGGTGAAGCAATTAACGACCGTCCGTGCGATACCAATGATGTATTAATGCGATACATGCGAATATCACACGTAATGTTTTTTTTATTATTTCGATAGGTGTTACGAAAATGCCTATCGCGAGTTATATTACTCACGATAGGCATGTTCGTAACGCCCGGTCTTTGAAAGGCTGATTAAATTAACGATTAACTTAAACAGTCAAAGTCATTTTTGAATTGCAAAGTACCTAGCTAGTTACATTAGGTTTAACTACACTGAGAATTTAACAGCTGCAAAAACAATTAAATAAAATTTACAAGTCCACTTTTTAAAAGTAACATTAGACAGAACAAGCAAATGATCTCATCATCATCATCATCCACACACCATGGCCGGCTCACTGTTGAACACAAGTCGCTTCTCAGATTGAGAGGGGTTACATAAACTAATATCACCACCACGCTGGCTCAATACGAATTGGCAGACTTCACACACGTAGATCATTAAGAAAATTCGCAGATATGCAGGTTTCCTCACGATGTTTTTCCTTCACCGTTTGAAACATGTGGTATTTAATTTCTTAAAATGGACATAAGCAAATGATCTACTTGTTATTAAATGGAAAACCATCGCCAATAACAGAGCAAAGCTGTAATCATGTAGCTCATGAAATAACTTACAATGAATCTACCGAGCAATATTAGGCAGGTGATAAGCCACATATACTTGTAGTTATACTGACAACTAAAACTAACCCTTCTGACGACACAGCAATGTTGCCTGAAGTCAGACATTGTTGTAACACTTTCTGGTCGATCTTTGCCATAACTTTCCTTTTTTTCTAGAATTGTTTTTGTCAACTCCTACGGTTTAAGTATAATATTCTACGTTTGTCAGTTTTTTTTCCAGCCGCTGTCGTCTATAACTGAAACTTCATATTTTCAAAATTGACTAAGACCTTATCATGCTTCAATCGTAGCTAGTCGCTACTCTACCGCAAAGATGTACCGCCAAGGGACCTAGTATTCAAACACGCGTATAGTAATTACTTAGAGGTTTGGTTTGAATAATTCTTACCACGAGACAAGTGCAAAGGTTCTCAACTAATTAGAACTTTGTATAAGATAAACTTTAAATAAAAAGTTTCCAGAAAAGTTGTATACGACAATAAAAAGAGAAGCGAAAGCAAAGCAAAGAAAATTGCGAACGCTGCACCCGAGAGGACGCGGATGGAGTTACTACAGTTGCTCTGATTAACTTCTGCACATGTGACACCAGCTACATATTGCTGAACTAAAGGTGCACTTACACGGGCAATCAAAATCTCTCCATTGTTGGCAATATTGAATAATGATGACGTCACGACAACATGATACCTGGAAACACCTCAGTTGCTCCAGGTATCGCCGTACTTAGTATTGAAGCACAAAGACTAATGTGATTTAATTTAGATCAACTAGTATCTACATAATAATCACCTATGTCCCGCATAATTTTTGGGGATTTCTATCAATCAATATTATTTGCTCGGCAGTACTTTCAATACTATTTCAACGATACAAGCGACACTTTATAATCAACGGCATCATAAAAACATGGTCTTCTTGTAAGTTGTGAAGGTCCAAACAGAGACCGTGCTCTGAAAATTTCAAGACCCCTATTATCCAGCAGCTTCCTGCAACCCGATTTTAGTTCGTCGGTTCATTTACAAATTAACATCACCAACTTTACAGTACAGATTCTTGTCATAGTATAATAAGCGATGGTTCTAATATATATCGATCTTTTGATATAGTTCCGAAGCGATATATAATAAGCATAAGTTGGCTAGCCATCACTTCACAGTTCGTTTCGCATCCACCGCTGAACGAGCAGCGAAGGCGCGTGTCCTGAATATTTATTTAGCAGCAATCTACCCCCGCATTCACCACACACCCCTATTGAGCACCCCGACCTGTGTGCACAGCGAATTAAGGAAAAGGTTCAAACTTGTGGGGTGTATGTATACACATTACACATACCCCCTCCCAACTAGTAAACTTCACAAAATAATCACAAGCATTGTGTTTTTCTAAGCAGAAGCATTTTAGCCTATTCTCAAACTTATCATACGTATACGTAGTAGTATTGACCACCAAAATGTAAAATGAATTTTAATGATTTGTTTCTCTTAGGCAGTGGTAGGATTACTATATTTATTATTTATTTATTTTCTTAACTTAAAACTAGGTTTACAGGAAAACATAATTCGCTAGCTTAGCACTATATTATAATTAAGTTAATCTTATTTACCTGAATATATGTATACATTTACAAATGAATACTACTTACTATAGCAATTATACCACTCAGCCTTTTGACACAACCATTACTACCTTCTCTCAATCAATTAAGTGTTCCAATAAGATGCTATATGTCGTTAATATTCTTTTAACATTCTTACCCTAAAGCGTTTGCATGTTCATTTTTCAAACACATGGCTAGATAATCTGGATTGTCTTAGAGTCTACGTTAAAAGTTGACCATCTTTAGCATCAGAATGGCATTGGCATCGGCGCATCTACACTTATCTACTATCAAGTGAGATCTCAAGAACTCTTATATAGTGCTTTTCTTCTTCATTTCTATAGGCATAGCTCCCAAAGTCTAGTTCCTAATTCTTATAACTTAAGACAAGAGTGAATGGGCCTATTCTAAGCCTGCCCGTACCACCTCAGGCTACATGTACACTTCGCTTAACTGGTCAAGTGCGAATCTGTTCCATAAAAAGTAAGAGAGTTACAAATTAAGTTTTCGTCAAAAAAATACCTACTTTAATAATGTAATAAAAATATTCTCTGTCAAATTGTAAGTTAAATCTTACTTTACTACTACTCAAATAACATATATCTTTATAATTATTATATTCAAAGACATCTTATAAAAATATTATAATAATATCGTTGATTTTTGTCCAAAAAATATACTTTAACTTGGATAAAACTCCAGGTCGAATAAGTTTATATGTATTTATTTAACATTGAATTTTATATGCTTCGTTTCCTCTATCGGGAAAAAAATTGTATCGTTTTTCCCGATACAGGAAAGTTTGTCTGTTCAATCCTGAAGTTAGAGATGTTCCTTATAGAACACATAAACGTATCGAGCCACTGATCTCTGACAGAGACCTTAGCCTATCTTAAAATATAAATAAGTAGGTAATATACCAGGTATTTTAGCAGACTATATTTTTCTTATAATTTAAAAGGTTGAAAAACTTTTGAAATATCTGAAAAGAACAGATGAAAAATCGAAATTAGCACGAATTTCTAATAGCAATATACGTATAAAAATTCCAAGAAATTGACCTTGTTAAAACTCTTCTAGGTCATAATCGTATCTCCCTACACTTTGCCGCATTTAGCAACGCATGCACAACTTTTCACCATATATACTTGGAACTTCCTTAGTCGATGTACAAAGAAGGCTTCCGTGGCGTTATCATGAGAATAGCTTACGGTCATCGGGCTGAGCCGCGGGGGGGCACGGGGGGAGTAATGAGCTGGATGATATTAATGTCTGCGGGGAAATAGCCGATGGCGCACGAGCGTAATATAATTCTTGCATGAGAAATTACATTTAGCGTGTTGTGCGCTCGCCTTAAAGAATTTTATGTCAGAAATTCTTTCCAGCATAATAGATATTGGGCTTTTCACTTGCTATTGACCGATTTTCATGTAAGTTACAGTTTTATAATTTACACAATATCATAGCCCGTGCTCCAGCTATGGTGCCACTAACAGACACACGTAGTCTCGCACGTCTAAATTTATAACATCCTTATACGTTTCCATTCCAGCACTATAGGACTTCAAGGTTCGTCGTTTCTTCGAATTACGTTTCCCGCTTTTAGCTTTGCTTTCCGCGAATTTTCTCAGTCGGCGATAGCAGAGATACTCTGAGCATAGGTCGTTTCATCGCCTACTGTGAGATCAGAGGTTTCTCACGAGGCCCATAATTATCAATCATTAATTGTCTCAAATTCATAGGTGCACGAAAAGATACAACAATAATAAACAATAGAGTCGACCTTAAGCATCAGATTTCTCTGATGAGAGTAATATTAATTAAACCCACAAGAAGTGGGATAACTATCACATTTCCTCATAATTTAATTGGGTAAAGGCTGTCGGATGTTTCCATGTATCATGTGTCGTTACAGTACCTTAATAACTTAGTACTAAGTATTATCCGCGACTTCTTCCGCGCGAAAGTTAGGTTAGGTTAGGCGTTGCACAATATCTTCCGGTGATAGTAGGCCCACACCCACAGACAAACAATTTTTTTCAAAAAACAAAAGAAGTTTGTTTGTGTATTAGTTGCGTATAATATATAATTGAGAACTCAATTTGAAATCACACAGACACTTCAATCCTATTAATTGATTATTAAATTCTAAAAAAAAAACACTTCAATCAATACAGCGAGTTTTCGTTTGCATTTAAAAATCGTAATTAGTTACCACACACGTGGCACACGCCAATATTTTGTTCCCTGAATACCTAACTTATAATATAAATTATGAACTATGTTATGACTATATTGATAGTAATAATACTAAATAGTATAAAACAAAGTCGCTTTCTCTGTCCCTATATCCATATGTATGTTTAAATCTTTAAAACTACGCACTACGGAATTTGATGCGATTTTTTAAATAGATAGAGTGATTGAAGAGGAAGATCTATATGTATGAGTAGCGACTCGCCCCGGCTTCGCACAGAAAAACTGTGAACGTTGTATATAAAAACATAGCGGCCCTCTCCGGCTTCGCACAGGGTATCATATCACACTATTATAAAGGCGAAAGTTTGCGTGAGAGTGTGTGTATGTTTGTTCCTCCTTTACGCTGTGGCTACTGAAGCGATTTGGCTGAAATTTGGAACTGAAATAGATTTCACTCTGGATTAACGCATAGGCTAGTTTTCATTCCGGAAAAATCCATGGTTCACGTGGGATTTGTGAAAAACTGAATTCCACCCAGACGAATTCGCGGGCGTCCGCTCGTACTTAATAAAGATGCCCTTAAGAAAAAGACAGAAAAGAACCTCAAAGTGCAAAACCATACTTATTAAAAAAAAATAGCCCGGAGGCCGACTTGAAAATTGTGTCAAGTTATTTTAGGCTTCTCTCGATAATTTCTAACGTCGCGACTCGCGCGGCAAGCAGCCAAGTTCTGAAGAGTTTATTAGTTTAGCGAAGTAAATGATCGCCCGAACTTTGGTTTCAATATAATAAGTGTGCTATCACTTTATTTATTCAACATTAAACTTAATTATTCGCTCAAATAAGTCTATTTTGATCTCGTAAAATTTGTATAATTTCTTTAAGATTAACTTTTTTTTTAAATTTTTATTAGCAATGTATTTTTTATTCATTGTATTTATTGCGCACGTAGTAACCTGTAGAACGAATTACATTTAACACGATGTATATTATAGTTTTTATAATAGGAAAATATAACTCCTACAATTTGTTTTTGACTTATGTAACTACGAGTATAGGTACTCGTACAATAGGTAACTTAAACCTAACTAGCAGGATGTTATTTTTGTTTGTTTTATCATCATCATCATCATCATCCTCATCATCATCATCATCATCATCATCATCATCATCATCATCATCATCATCATCATCATCATCATCATCATATCAGCCGATGGGCGGCCACACTCTTCGCAGGACATAGGTGATAAGTCTTTTGTAGGGACTTCCAAACATCACGATACTGAGCCACCTCCATCCAGCGAATCCCTGCGACTCGCTTGATATTATCAGTCCACCTGGTGAGGGGTCGACAAACACTGCCCATACCTAGTTACGTACAACGACCTGACCACCTCTCTGGGGCAGTTAATAGTGCTGTGGTATACTCTACTGAGGTCTTGGGTTCAACTTCCGGCACGGGTCAGTTTAGGATTTTATGATTTCTAAATTGGCTCAGGACTGGTATTTTGGAAGGCGTCGGCTGGGCTAGTTACCATACCACCCTACCGGCAAAGACTTTCCGCCAAGCGATTTAGCGTTCCGGTACGATGCCACTTAGAAACCATCTGAGGTATGGATACCTCTTCAAAGAAAGCTCGCTCTCATATCAGACCGCATCTTACATCTGGTGATATCGCAGTCAACGGCTAGCTTATCATTGAAATGAAATAATGCGATTATTAATATGTGCAATATATCAGAATATTCTGTATTCTGCGAGTATAACATATATGTTTTTTCATTTACAAAATAAATATAATTACATTAAAAATTGAAACTTTCGTTCGTGAGTCGCGCAGAGCTTTGAACGGTCTGTAGAGAGGTAGATACGAGATACCTCGTGCGCTTCAACGTTGATTAGCTATTCATTCTACATTAGATTTTACTTGTTTACTTAATATATTTAATATAAATCCGCTTTTTTTTAAAATTTCACTTTCTTAATTAAATATTAGGTACCTACGGGTAGCTACATACTGGTACAAAGATACACTCGGGTCCAAGAAACAATAAGAGTGAAAAGACCGTAGATAGAATTCTTTATCTATACTAATATTAAAAAGAAAAAGAGGAAATTATTGTTTGTTTGTTTGCATTAAATAGGTTCCGAAACTACTGAAACGATTTGAAAATTTCGTTCATTACGTTCACAATAATTTTTATCCCTATTTTCCTACGGGAGCGGGAACCACTCGAGTGAAACCGCACGGCGTCTGTTTAAGTTTGATCTGCTAGTCCTAAATATTAGACTATAGAGACTATTGAACATTGTAGAGTTAACTTTACGAGTAGGTATAGAACGCGAGCCTGCTATAGACAGAGTCAGACAAACCCCTTTTTGAGTTCTATTTTTTGTAAAGTTTGCCAGCCCGCTCCAAACATAGCAGCACAGTAGTCAAAGGCAGAGTTTGGACTGCGGAGGCGAATAGTGACGCACAATGATTTTGCACGGGATGTCATTAAGAAGTCCTTTTTTCCAGTCGCCAGACCAGCTTCACGTGGCTTCGTGGCGACCCTTCACAAAAGCACCTTTTTTTTTTTGTTTCGGGGGGGGGGGGGCGACTTACTGGTGGACAAGACGGGTTATGACGGTGACGGTGACCACACACAGCGCATTTTGGTAGGTTTCGGGATCTCAGTTAAACTCGCCGGTGCCTCCGTGCCCCCACTCTGGCCGCTAGAAGGATTGCCGCGAGGCGCTCTTATATCACATCGTAAGACAATGTTTTTTTTTCTGAGAGAGAGCAAAACGATTTTGCTCACTGTAAGCAAAAAACGCACCATTTTTGAGCTAGAGTGGTAAAAAATATTATTTAAACAGTAAATGTATGCACCGATAGTCATCTTCTGTATACTTAGCCAACCGGGAGAAGACGAGCTAGCTCTGTAAAGCAAGATTGTAAACTCTACAGCAAGGCTAATTTAATCCAAACAGATAGGTATTGTCTGAATTTAAACAAAAATATACAGTTCAAGCTCAAAATGTTTTGAATGTAAATTAGTCGATTCAGTCGAGAGCTAATTATGAATACAAATGCTTTTAGGGTACATATCTACCTACCTAGGTACAATATTGGATTAGGTTTTAGATTAAATGGTCAGTGTTCCCAACTATGTCTGTGACTTCGCAGCGTTAAGTCCCGGATTCAAGTTGGTTCGAGAAAATGTATTTACTTCTGGACTGGTGTCAATATCTAATATTCGTAACTACATAATATTATTAAAATAATATGGAAGTTCGACAAGTTTTATATAACTTGCACTTAATTTACTTAACATTAGAAGCGTAAAACTAGATGGTCCAAGTCCAGTATAATAATTTATAGGTAGGTACGAACTTCTGGAATATCAAGCCTAGCATATCAAGAATACAACCGAGAATAATCGAGGCTCTAAAGTGTTCGCGAGAGATATGTCTATTGGACGAAGACAGTTGACAGTTATTATATTATTATTTATCTACTTTTGTAATTATTTTTCAATATAAATGTGAAAACTTCGCTGGCTTAATGTCAACAACTAGATAAGTAATATGTAAAGCTGTTTGTTTTCCTTCATAAATAATGACAAAAAATACAATTATACACTTCTACCTAAAAGCCTGTTGACAATTTGGCCAAAGATCCTAGACCAAAATTGACTCGACACTATACCAAAGATATACCGGATGTCAGCCTATACGATATTAGTGTGGCTCTGAAACAACTTAAGAACAACAAGGCACCAGGTGATGGCTGAATCACAGCAGAACTCCTGAAAGCGAGTGGAAAACCAACGCTTAAGGACCTTCAGCGATTGTTCAATTCCGTCATTCACGAGGGCACAACGCCTAAGCATGGCACAGGAGCGTGGTGGTTCTGTTCTTCAAAAAAGGTGACAATACCTTACTAAAGAATTACAGACCCATCTCGTTGTTGAGTCATGTCATCGAGAGTCATCACGAATCGTCTCGCCTGTAGGTTTTAAAAATTCCAGCCTCCCGATCAAGACGGATCCGAGCAGGCTTAGTACCATAGACTACACCCATACGCTACAAAATACCGAAGAACACCAGCCACTTTGCTTAACATTTTGGAAGATGTCTTTAGGCTTTTGAACTGGAACAGATTTCATCAACAACATCAATGGTAAGTACATCACTCAACTACGGTTTGCCGACGATGTAGTCATTATGGCAGAGACTCTGGATGACCTTAGTACCTACCATGCTCATCGATCTCATCAGAGTTTCTCAACGTGTGGGCCTTAAAATTAACATGAGCAAGACGAAAATCAGGTACCGCTCCACCCAGTTATTGTTGAGAACTCTGTGGTGCTTGAAATTGTTTACGAATATAGGTATATACCTAGGACACACAGTCTAGTTAGGTAGGTCCAATTTTGAGAAAGAGGTGAATCGCCAAAACCAGCTCGGCTGGTCAGCTATCGGAAAACTCTGCGACATCTTTTCGTCCGAAGATCCAAGACTTGGTCGCTGACTATGGGTCTTATTCGAAGGCTCATATGGAGCGAGCTATGCTTGGAGTTTCCATCGGCTGATAAGGTAAGGTAAGGTAAGGGTAAGGTTCAAAATCCGAATTCGAACCATCAAACATTAATAATTTTGAAACGTATTCATAAGCTCTACTATTCTTGTTTTATTTTAAGTGCAGCGCCACCTAGTCTGTGTGCTCGAATATTCGAAAAACAATCTGTAGCTTCATGGCCTCGTACAATCTCGTTTAACGTGTATTATGTCTTGTTCAAATTAAAATATAGATGTCACTTTCAAGTCCATTGTTTCATGTTAGTAAACTAGATGGCACTGTAAAAAATTAAAATAATTTTATATTTAAATATATAAACATACTTTAATTAAATTTAATTTAGAATAATGTTTTAAAGAGATTCTAAAATTGTTAATTAATTTAAAAATAAAAAGACTAAACTTGTCTATGGTCATTGGAAACTGGAAAGGACGGAAAAAAGTGAAAGTGTCTATGGTTTTATATTTGTGTCGGATAGAAATACGTCGAGAGATACGCCGGCGAACAATTTATTTCAATTACCATGAGTAAGCTCGCTGGACTCGTTGCGTTCTATCGCTTTGTGTAGAGAAATCTTTTATCTTTTTCAAGGAGTACAGTCTTTCTATATAGTGCCGTGTAATGAATAATGGTTTGGGATGAAACGTTAGTGACACCTAGTCTTGCAACCTTGGTTATGGTTACAAGAAAAAGTGTATTTTGAAAATATTTCCTAGTGTTTTCTCTGGTGAAAACATCTGTGAAGTATCAGTTGACTGTGCGGTGTTGGTTTGTTTGTTTGGTGTCGAGCGCTCGGTGAGATGTCCGGTGGCCGGAGTATCGACAAAGAGCGGAAGTCCCCCAGAGAAAGTGGGGAAGACTCCGAGGACGAGAGCGAGATCCTGGAGGAGAGTCCCTGTGGACGCTGGCTCAAACGTCGTGAAGAGGTACGTAATTTTTTTAAAAGTTATATCCAACGTAGGAGTATGTAACACTGACCAAAGCTGTCATCAGCTGATTCACAAGGTTAGCTGATGTTTTATTAAAAATAAGACGTAGTTTTGTATATGTAGGCCATTCAGTGTATTGAATGAAATTGATTTTAATTTGATAATAAAGAATCGTTACAACACAATTTAAGGCATGATAAAAGATAACTTTTGCAGAAAATGCCCAGTTTGTATACAGTATGTGTAATGTTTACATGATCAGTAACATTATCTGTATGTTGTTGTACACTGGTTGAAATCTATGCTTTCCTTAACTCAATATATCTATATTGAGTTATTAAAGCTAAAAATGTATAGTATGCCCCAAATACTGTGGCAGCCAAAGATTTTATAATAGAGATATGTAACTAGCACATCACAACAGGGGCAAAGAAAAGCGGCTAATTGTATTAATTTCATTGAGTCACATATAATTGTGACTCACTGAAAGTTATTTATACAAATAATACCTAAATAAATATTGTATACAATGTTGAGGTGTGAATTTGTGTTCAGGAGCTATAAAATTGTGCATGTGTGCTCAGTGGAGTTGCTAAATTCTGATCACTTTTTGTGATGATTTTGTAGGCACGTAACATATCTATAGTGTATAATATTGTTGGTGGCAGCATCCCAAACAATGTGGAGTGTACAAAACATCCCTGCTGGGTTATAATCATAGCTGGGCACCGTTAATCAAATAGTTAACTTCGTTAATCGTTAATCCGCTACAAAAAATGTTAGCTTCGTTAAACGTTAAAGCGTTACATTCCGGAAGAATTAACGCAAGTTAACGTTAATCGTTAATCCGTTAATATGACTGGTTAATATTGCATTTTTATATCATTGTGTGAGATCCCCATTGGAAAAATAAGGATGGGCACTGCGGAAAAGTGCCGTAATTTGCTTTTAGTTGATTTTATCTATAATTTTAAAATAAATATAGTAATTTGTTGATTTCTTTGAAAAAAACATCTTTCATCATTTCTTACTTGTTTAAACCTGTTAATCGCGACGCGCGGTAAATAGTAGGCATTGGAATAACGATTAACGGACTTCTGCATATTAACGGAAGTTAACCGGTCCGTTAACATTTTTGAAAGTTAACTTAAAAGTTAATCCGTTAACCAAAATGTTAACTTCGTTAATTAACGATTAACGGATTAACGAGTTAATGCCCAGCTATGGTTATAATATCTGTGTATTTCTTTTTGTTGTAACTCAGAGCTGACTAGATGTTTGGCATATTATATGTACAGAAGGTATGGTATGATTACAACATGCATAATCTGAATTATGGTGGGAAGCTTCGGCTGTGGCTAGTTACCACCCTACCGGCAAAGATGTACTGCCAAGTAATTTAGCGTTTGCTGTTTGCATTGTCTGTTTTAAGTTATTTTTATGGTGCTGAAGTTGTGCTGTTTACTTTAGAATTTGAGATTCTACCTAACATAGCAGTATCATTGGGAACATTGCTAGATAATCTTCTGTAATATTAGGCAAGTCAACAATACGGCACTGTTGTAAACTTAATTTTAAGTCTTCGACAAATTATTATCAACTTTTATATCTAATAACTGACATTTCAAAAGTGCAACCAAGTCTGACTTAAATAAATGAATATGACTTTATAGGGTATAGAACATTGGTCCCAACACTGACCCTTGGGGGACACAGACACCAGATTTGGTCTCGTAAAACAAAAACGTCTAAACCTACAACTTACCAACTATAAAATTTCTAGAAAAAAAGTATTAATATATATTTTTTGTTTGACCAATAAGTTTGTGCTTGACTATAAAAACAAATATGGCCTTGGGAAACTACTCCGCAAAAGATGCATAAGACCACATTTAGATTTAAATAATATAAAATTTGTAATACAATTTAAATCTGGTCTGGTGAACTGTGACCTATTGTTCGAATCTTAAAAGTATTATCTTGTTAGAGTTTTATCTATTTTATTACTTAGCCTGCATTATCCCGCACTTAATTAAGAAAAAGGATACATAAGAAAAAATATGCTGCTCATTTGTATGTAAAGCTATTCAGATAAACTGATAAGATATGTAATATAGACTACACATGAGTATAAGATTATCAATAAATTATAATGCTTTATTTATTAATTTACATTTTTCTTATAACTTGATAGCCTAGTAGGTAAATAGTTGACTTCTTTTCTGCAGTCCATAGATTGATCCAGACACACATGTAACCTGTTGGAGTTTTGTATGTCATGTTATTAAATTCTATGCGATATAAGAAATTGTGAAAGAAATGTGTGAGTATATAAAATTCAAAAAAATTCAAAATTCATTTATTTCAAGTAGGCTTAGTTTACAAGCACTTTTGATACATCAGTTGACTATTTGTTAAGAACCACCGGTTCGCAAGGCAGATTCTGCTGAGAAGAAACAAGAAACTCAACAGTTGCTCTTTTAAAAAAAAAAGATTATAATATACATTTGCTGACAACATTACAATTTCTTAAAGTATTACTTCCCGTGTAAAGGTGCAAGCTGATCCAACAGCCTCCAAGCATCTTTATCATTAAGAAACTCATCAATGGTGTAGTAACCTCGACTGAGCAAATGTTTTTAACACATTGCTTAAAGCTTCTTCACAAAAATTATTCTACTTTTTTCTTCAACATCTTTTACACACTTAACCAAGTCTTTGGTTGTTGAGAATAGGTCCTTTGGTGTAGGTCCCTGCTAGATTACTCCGTCCAGCTGAACTTGTTCAATAAGCTTAGCAGATCTTGCAAGTTGCCAATAGCATCAGCGTCATGGAGTGTTGCTGTTATGATATACTGATATATGTCTAAGCAACACACATCAGTGATTGCCTCCATGCAGGATCTGTGCAGAGGACTGTCAGTCATACCTAAAATTGAATGGTGTTAGATTGCATCATCACTTACCATCAGGTGAGATGGTAATAATCGGGGGCTAACTTGTAGAGAAAAAGAAAAAAAATATATTATTTCCTTGCAAAACCGGAGCGGACGCATAATTCTTTTTAAGTTTTAAGAGTGGGAACAACTTTAGTTTAACTATACAGTTTGACTAGCCAATGCTCGCGACTCCGATCGCGTGAAATTTTGTTTTTTAGACTATGCCTTATAGTCTCAAAAACTATTAGAATGAAGGTCTAATTTATCTCTACTAAATTTCATCCAAATCAATTTGGTTGTTTAGCCATGAAAGGATAACTGATAAAGAGACTTACTTTTGCATTCATAATATTAGTATAGATTTACTTAAACCTTAGAGCTGTAAGACGTGTATGTGCAGGTGGAATTTGAACCTTGGTCTTGTAGGAGTAATGATGATATTCTTGATTAAGAACAGCTGTCCCCTCGAGTCATCATGACATCTTAGTTAGCCCACTGCGCTCAACACGTACTTACACTTATTACGTACAATGTGCACACTAGCTAATTGCCCGCGACTTTCCCCGCCGGTCCCGCGCGGTCACTGACCGCCTGCGATTCGGCGCTTGCGCAACCGTAATCACTGTCGCTTTCTAGGCTCGGGGTCATTTTTCACGCAGCCGCTGGAGCCTGTAAGTGACGAGTAACCGATACCCGTCTCTTGTTGATCTTAAGTTCACTTTTACGCCTGTCTTGAGCTTTTATATTGGCAATTGTTAGTTGAGCTGATAGCTCGTGTGTTAGCACGTGCACGTTTTTTATATTATAGTTTTTTATATCCAAGCGTCGCTTACAAACCGATCAGCATAATAATTATAGATTTTTTTTATTTTTGTTATTTACAAGTTAGCCCTTGACTACAATCACACCTGATGGTAAGTGATGATGCAGTCTAAGATGGAAACGGGCTAACTTGTTAGGAGAAGGATGAAAATCCACACCCCTTTCGGTTTCTACACGACATCGTACCGGAACGCTAAATCGCTTGGCGGTACGTCTTTGTCAGTAGAATTTACAAATAATAACATTTTATTAAAAATAATTCCATTGTAATGGTAGTATGGTGAATAGTATGATGTGTCTAAGTTCCAAATCTTTTGCTGAAAAGCGAGAAGTAATCATAGATATAGGTTGATGCTTGTGATTTAAGTCATAGGTTACTAGACAACGTCAAATATTGTGACTGCATATTATAATTATTCATATTTATAAACGAAAACAATAATAAATAGAATAAACATTTATTATTAAATACTTACTATTATGATGGACTTATTTTTCTTTTCTTGATTGGAGCATCGCTTTTTATTGTCTGAAGTCGGATGAATTATTGTAAACGTTGTTCTTTATTGACATACTAGATATTTATTGGATACGTTAATCTTTTGAAATGCACGAAGTCGTCATCGATTTAAAAATAAAGAAGTTTTTCACTGAGCGTCGTTTTTGCACGCGGTCCACGCAGTGGAAACAACATCTCTTCTTCCGCGTAAAAGGAAACTTGTCAACTCTTCTGCGCATCACATTCCAGTGAGTGTGCTAACGCCATTTACGTGTACTATTGTGTCTCCAGCACAGAATACATAATAGGGATGATGACAGTTTTTTAAATTGTATCTAAATTAAGAGTATACAAATAGCAAAGCAATTTTGTAAAAGTAACAGGGTGTCTGCGATCATTACTTTCGGAGCTACAGGGATTTAAAGAGTCAGATTTGCGGCGCTGCCGCGGATCCCTGAAAAACGCTCCATACAAAATGGCACGATTTAGTGACGTCGTTGCCTCGCTGATCGTTAGATTTGTATGGGCGTTCAAACAAAATTACTAATATCTTTGTTATTTGTGCGTTTATGTTTATAGTTAATTTATTGAAAAATGTCACATTTAATGTAAGGAAGCTAAAACTGTATGAATTTTCATCTAATTACGATAAAAATTTTATTGATTTTTACGAGACATCCGGGTAAATAAGTTTAATATTAACCGATTTATACGTAAAAAGCAAAGATTGTCTGATGTTTGCAAAATAAATAAGATTAAGTATAAAATTTCAAAATCTATTAAAATTCTTAATAATTAGATGAGAATCCATACAGTTTTGGCTTCCTTACATTAAACGTGACATTTTCCAATATATGAACTACGAGTATAAACATAAACATAGCATAACAAAGATGTCTGCAATTTTGTTTGAACGCCCATACAAATCTAACGATCATTAGGATCTACGACGTCATTAATTCGTGCCATTTCGTATGGGGCATTTTTCAGGGATCCGTGGCAGTGCCGCAAATCTGACTCTTAACCCCTGTAGCTCCGAAAGTAATGATCGTAGACCCTGTTACTTTTACAAAATTGCTTTACTATTAGCACACTCCTAATTTATATACAATTTAAAAACTATCATCAACCCTATTGTTAAAATATTTGTAAAATACAAGAACACATAGTTCTAATAATTATATTATCTGATTATCTCCGGCTATGTAAACTGAAGACGGGCAGAATCTATTAGCGGAGTAGTCTGTCGGCGAGACGTCAGTGCTGCTGATTGACTTCTCTGTCCCCAGCGCGACCTCGCGGGGCGCTCGTCAATTGTCAGATTTGCGACCTACACTCAATGTCGTATCTATTGCGACGAAGTTTTAAGGTTCCGCACCTCGTCGTAATGAGAGGACGTGGCCCTTGTGGTGTTACGTTACGTTTACAAGGTGTTCGTTGCACAAAACATTAGAGAAATGATTGGAACATATTATTAAATAGCTGACGCCGCGCGGTTTCACCCGCGTAGTTCTCGTTCCCGTAGGAACACGGGGATAATATATAGGCTATAGCCTTCCTCAATAAATGGGCTATCTAAAACTGAAACAATTTTTCAAATCGGACCAGTAGATTTTAGCGAGATTAGCGCTGATCGCGCTAATGTCAGGAAGTACTGGTCCGACAAACACACTCTTCAGCTTTTTAATATTATAGTATACTTAGATAAAAGCTTATCTCAGATCTACAAAAACGGTGTAGACTCTTTAATCAAGTGTATTGCGTATGACACCGGCCTGTGCCATTTGAAAATCTAGCCATTGTGAATGGATATACCGCCATTTGTCGGCGCCAGAGCCTCGTCGGTCCATCTGCAGGGTGCACCACGAGCAGGTGAGGTTGGCAGTTGGCGAGACTGACTGGTACTAGCCTCCCCCTTACGCCCTATTATATTATTAAATTGTTAAATGTTAATGTGTAATTTTAAATATTTCATTAAATATGTTTCCTAACAAAGTACGGAACACTCCATGCGCGAATCTGATGCACACTTAACCGGATTTTTAAACTCTACGTTAACGATATGTGAAACGGGGGCCTCGGTTATGAATTATATCGAGATATGTGAGCCGCACGACCTTTTGGCTACATATTACCAATGTTAATTTTAAAGAAAGCTGTTATATTATTGTTTTGTATTCTTGGGCGATACCATATCTTATAAACACTGGCTATATTGTACTGGCCATTACTTAACTGTAGATTCTGTACTTACGAGTATATGGTAATGTCATTCAAAAGCCTTTAATAGATCTAAAAACGTTGTAAGCAGTTTTTAAATATAGCGCCGTTGAGCTTTTTGCTCAACACCTTTAGCTTGATCTAATTCATAGTTGATGAGTGCTATTCAATGTTTACTGAAATATCGATTCGACAGCATAGTAGCAACTAGAATTCTAATGAATTAGCTACACACCTATCGTTTTATTTACGATTACAGGCATAATTTTCCTTAAAACATCTTTCAATGCAATGAAACGTAATTATTCAATAAATAACGAAATATCTACTCTCACAGAATCTATATCGCAAAATGTTGGAGGATGTGGTTTTTATCGGTTATTTAAAGGGCACTTAACCGCAAGATTTGGACCATTGCCTATTTAAATGAGTAGTTCGGTAACGAGTAACGACTCTTGGCCATAACGACTTTACTCTATTACATAATGTATATGTATCTATAATATTAGCTATATTTTATTATGCATTTTACCTACTTGAAAAAATTATCTATGTTCAGCTAGCTAGTGGCATTTCCGTATTGGATAAATTTCCATAGTGACATTTAAGATAACAGAGTTTAATGTTTTTTTTTATAATATTATGTTATGTACTTAAGTCAAAGTATTTATATTTACAGTATCACTTCCTGATCACAGGACTATAATTTTTTATTCCGACTGTCAGAACGGGGTTGTATTTTTCTGTGTAAGCACTTTGTAGACTTTTAAGTTCACTTTTGAATTACTTGGTTTATATTTTTATGATTTTCAATGTCTGTCTCTGTATAATACGGCCTACAGACCTGCACTTTTAACTGTAGGTGTAGGTACAGTTAAACTGTTTAGTTAAATCGTCCGTGTGTAGGCAATTCTGAAAACTGTACAGTTTTTTCTAATGATTCAGTTTAAACTGCAAACTTTGATCTGTTCGTGATATTCTCATACCCACTACGTTGGCTTCATCTTCAATACTTCAATTAAGCGCGTCTCTAATGTCACGAATTTTAACGACACACGTCTAGCGGTCTTCATAATAATTCAATTCATCATGAATCGTTCCGTTTTTTTTGACATCGTCTATTAATAAACTTGAATTCATCCTAATCAACCTTTATTACCTCAGCGTAAGATTGACTTTTGCATGAATCGAATATTCTCTTCTATTCAAGTCGATTGTAAGCTATGGGTCACTGTCACGTTATTAAATTTGACGCGTACTTTTTGTATGAAAGTGAAATTATCTTCTATTTATAACATTAGTGCAGATGTGCGGAAGAAAGTCGAAGATTTGCATTATCTTTTTTATGGACGTCAATCAGTTTTGAACTTGTACAGTGAAAGCTGTTAGATCTACGTACAGTGTAATCACCGCTGCAGTACTTACCTTAATGACTCAGAACGCTAGTTTCATCTGGAACCTATTTCCAATGACTAATGGTTATGGACGTTTGATACATCGGTTCTGTTTTGTTTAGCCTTCATTACTGTTGTCCGCACCTTACACTTTTACGGCCCCGATACTGTAGTTTCGTTTAGGGGTTTCACAATTAGTTATTAAATGGATCCAATTTTTTTTGCCTTGTTTTATTAAATCATTAGCTTTTAATATTATTCTCCCCTAACTACTTAGCTTCTTCATTTGCGAATTCCGCGAGCATTTCTCATTCAGGTCTTGACAATATAAACGTTTGAATGAAGTCCGAAATTCTTTGGAAGATCCGCCGACGTTCCAAAGAAACCTGAAATTATTACCATTAACCCAATTCCATCGGTATTCAGGCTCTACATAAAGACCATAATTTAATTTTTTTATCAATGCAATCATACTTTGCCGATACAATCTTGCAGACTTGAAACGGGTAACAGCGAGTAGTGACTAATAATAATAAAAAAGTCCAAGATTGTATCGGTGATCAGAAAGTAACTGAAACACTTGAATGGCGAACGGCTGTTATCTTGTTCAGATATAAAATATTTCATTACATAAACAGGTTAAGAGCCTTTACTCTTTCTTAACATTACATGTTGTATGACCAACTTTTCCATACATTCGCTTGAAAGTTTACATTATTGAAGGTATTTTATCGTTTTAATCTAATTTCTGAGTATTCAGTGTTATTTGGTGTAACACTGGAACATATGCCTCGATATATATATATTTTTTATACAGTTTAATTAAACAGTTATCTTCAGTGAAATCTTTAAAAATACGCCAAAAGGCATTAAGTAAAATATTAGCTATTTAAACATGTATTAAAACAAACGTAGCTTCCTATTTCTAGTTATCATTCAATGGGGATGATGACTTGATTTGAATATATTGATTTTTATGAGACATTCGGGTAAATAAAGTCAATGTACTAATTTATACGGAAAAGGCAAAGATTGTCTGGATGTTTCCAAAATAAATAAGATTATAAAACTCTTTTATCGTAATTAAATGAAAATTCATACAGTTTTAGCTTCCTTACATTAAACATGACATTTTCTAATATGTGAACAAACATAAACGCACAAATAACAAAGATATTTGTAATTTTGTCTAAACGCCCATAGAAATGATAACGATAATTCTGATGTGATCTACGACGTCATTAATTCCTGCCATTTTGTATGGGTTGTTTTTCAGGGATCCGTGGCACCGAAGCAAATATAACCCTTTAAATCTCTGTAGCTCCGAATGTAATGGTCGCAGTTATCCTGTTGTTTTCCTGTTGTTGTTCCACAATTAAATGTAATTTTTAATCATTATTGCAACAAACGAATTTCTTTTCGTATTCCTGTGTGTGAGGGTCGTGACCACCTCCCATCTTCAGGCTTTGATGTTCACGGCGTCACACCATCTTGCCCTGTCTCCCGCTTCCCGGAGATCGTGGTTGGTGACCAGGTTGATAGATTTTTGTCAAGTGCTCAGGTTGTGAGAGTTTGTTTCTTAATATTTTCTTTCTCAGTACAGCTAAGTACGACTCCAATTATATTGGTCCTTATTATACATTTATTAAGTAGATACCTCTAGTACCGTAGGTACCGCGATGCATTTAGTAGTATTAAATCAAACCGTGTATTTTTTGCGATACGGTGACGTCACGAGATTACGTTGTTTAGTTTATTTATCGAAAAGTAATTTAAATCATTTAAGTGAATAATTTATATCATCATTAAATAGTTACGCGGTATTAATTGATCATTCTGACCGATATTAGAAATTCTTTCAATCTTGTTTGATGATCTACCTTCCTTATAATCATAGGGTGTCCACATTATATTGACAACGTGAGATTGCCCCTAAGTAATACTGTAATATTGCCGCAATCCAATTAATACAATTTTTCTCCCATTTGGAAGTGGGACGAGTCGATTCTACGAACCCGCGTCCCTGTAGGTACCCGTGGCATTTCGTGCACGCTTTATGACGGCGGTGGAAATTGTCGCGATTTGCACAAAAACAATGGCGGATCCGCACGCGACGCGCACAGACGCCACTCGCTCGCGTTACGCTTCATTGTGAAGCTAAATAGCTGAGTCGACTGAGCTATTGTCGACTCTGTCTGAGCACTATTTGTTATTATTATAGTTACTTGACAGCTATTGTCTACTTTTGCCCATTGCGCGTAGTTGCCTGTTACATTACAATTATTTAGATAAATTATTATAAATAAGTAATATTTATTCCAACATTGATACTCATCAATACATATTAAATTATGCATTTCAAAAAGCCTCAATAGATCACCGGTAAAAGCGGTTGGACTCATCACCGATGGGTGGTGGTTCAATCCTTACCCCGTTGGTCTATGTCGTACCCACTCCTAGCGCAGTCTTTCCCGACTAGTTGGAGGGGAATGGAAATTTTGATCATATTATAAAAAAATATGGCAAAAATTTTTGAAAAAAAAATAAAATAAATAATTGAAGCGTCTGTCTGAGATTTTAAAATTTACGATTTACTCGATACTAAAAGGTGTTTTCTGGAACGGTTGAACCGATTTTAATGGGACTTCCGCTGGAAGATAGAGGAGGTTATGGAGCAATAAAAAAATTACATGCTTATCGCGGGATTTGTGAAAAACAACATTACACGCGTACGAAGTTGCGGGCGTCCGCTAAAGTCCGGCCGCTCAGTGATTGCGTTTCTGACAGGTCGTGCGAATGGGACAAACATATTCAATTACAATTTTCCTTTCAAATATCGCTCTCTCTTTTTCTCTCATATTAGGTACATCGCCTACCTGTCAAAAACGCAATGTATAAGCGGCCAGACTATACTTAGTTACAAATACATATTATTCAACGTTTAAATATTTTCATAGCTTGACGCAGCACTAGAACTCAGTACCTACTAGTGATCTAAAGCCATAGAGGCTAAACAACGAGGCCACAGTAGATATAACAAGACGAGGCAGTTAAAAATATTGGATCGCTAAAATACGCATCCAAACATAAATTGTAAATAAAAAATAGTATAACCCTAAAATGTAAGCACCGGCGTATGTTTGAAGGATCACTTTCAGCGTCGTCTGTTTTTATAAAAAAAGCAAAACATGAAAGCGCTTTGTAACGTAGTCGAGTGCGAGGCGCTTATTAAATAATGCGGCTTTATCTAGATGGTGCCGTATATCGGTTTCAAAGGAGTATTTCATTGCGCTCTGCTTGCCGCACGTATGTACCTACTTCACCAAGTACGCGGTTAAGGAGAGACCACAGAAATGACAACACGACATTTTTTTTCATAAAATATGCTTGTTTTTTTTTTTAAGTTCTGTCTACCAATAATCTCTGTGTCCTCTCCAAGAGATACGAGATGACTGGTATAAGTAAGAAGTAACAACACAATAATTCAGAGGGTAGGTATCGAATTTCGGAATTCAGACCCAGAGTCAAATCAAAGATGTTTGAGTCTTGAGCTGTTCAAGAATCAATTAATAGGAAATTAATTAGTAGAAAGTAAGTAACAGATTCAATTTTAAATTACGGATATTATCTGTAAAGTGTAATTGGAAAATCAACCTGTAAACTTTACTTTAGTAGGTATCCAATTGTAATATTTTTTTTTATAAAATGGGAACGTAATGGCAGTTCGTCTGGTGCATCAAATGTTCAAGTTGCGTTATTTTGCTAAATATCCGTGGTATTAATTGGTTTGACATTGGTCAGAAGCAAAAGAACTGAAGTTGTCTGTAATCGTGTGAAATAGCCTTTACGTATTTCTCATTAAAACCCACCAGCTACGAGTAAGATGTATTTACCCTACATCCCCCGCCCCACAATTACGGGCTCGCCGGGTGTCTGCTTATTTGCATCATTACATTGGTCTTTTTGCAACGCATACCAACACACCAGATACGTAGATTTATACCATCACCATTGCTCAGCTAGCCGCTTATTCAGCACATAATCGCACTCGCCGCACGAATCGCACATTGCATTTGGTATCATACACCTGTTAAAATTTTGTTAGCGATCAGTAAAATGTCTGTAACTGTAATTTTTAGATAAGGGTTTTTGAATATTTTTTATTGTTGAGCACGTATTCAAAATCGTATTTTTTATCGTGGACGTACGTTACGTACTTTAAGTATATTATGCATGAAACGTTCATTTAGAGATTATCTGATATTTTTGTGTAGGTACCGAAAATCAATAATATATTATAACTCGTTTATTTCAAAAAGCAACTAAAACGAGCATTTTTGAAGTAATCTTCAATCTAATAGTAAAAATATCATTCGATTTGTGTGTCCGTTAATCCTTGTTATTTTGTAACATATCAAGTTGACAATAAGCTTGAATGGTACATGTACTCGTATGATGAAACCCACATGTATTGTATACAAAACAGAACAAAGCGTGCGGCACGTTCGGCGATAACGAATGTGCGACCAACTTTGGAGACGTAACTGGCAATTGAAAGCGTTCAATGATTAAGACTAATCTCGACGGTCGTCCGCGTCCGGCCATGAACCAGGAGATTCGGATCAGGCTTGTCGAGACAAGTTCGCGCAGGACACTACACGCCTTTCATGGTTTTCGCGTTAGTACCGTTTCCAAGAATCTCGAGCATGTACCTACCACTATGTAAGGTCTGTTTGACCTTTAAAAAAATAACATACTTAAGCCTTATAAACATCCTACTACCTAATATTATAAACGCGAAAGTTTGTATGAATGTATGTTTGTTTGGATGTTTGTAACTCTTTAACGCCGCTATTATTGAAGCGACTTGGCTGATATTTGTAATGGAAATAGATTTAGATTTTACTCTCGAATATCACATAGGCTACTTTTCATCCCGGAAAAATCCACGTTTCCCGCGGGATTTGTGAAAAACGGAACTCCACGCGGACGAAAAAATATTCCATGTGCATATACTTACAAACTTATATCAGTAGTAGGTAATTAGTAATACCTAATTGTCGATTGTAGGACATTGCCGTTGCATTAATTACTAAATTAATATTTTTTTAACATAAACTAACCTAACTAATGATAAAATTCTATATATGTACCCAGGTAAGTACCTATATGTTGGATTTTTATAGGTACTTGAAACCTGATATTTAGCTAGCTATAGATTAAATTATAATTACAATGATAAATTTTACATTCTACTTAATATATGTGAGAAAACTTCGACTTGATCTATACAATTTTAGAAAAAGTAGCTTATGACAGAACGAGTATATCCAATTAGCCAAATAAAACATGTCTCAAGGACTAATCAATAATATTATATCTGATCGTATTTAGGTACACGTATCGTAGGTATTTTTTTTTCGTATTTTGGTACACATACTTCCTTTATTAAGTCTGTTTTGACTTTGGTATCACAAAATCGTATATCTATCGGGTACGATCAAAGTAGGTACATTAAGAGGTTTTTGTATACTTCTCTGACGAAACGGAAGTGCCTTGGTTTGTAAAAAACCCTGGAATAAATTCTTAGCTCAAGACAATTTTAATTTATGCTTTTTTTTAGAAGAGTTACAAAATATTCCAGTATTGTTCCTGGATACTATAATAATAATAATCTCTCACCACGTTAGAATGGCGGGTTTAGGGTGATTTGATTTGTAACTATCACTAGCATAATATGTTAATGACTGGAAACGACGGCTTATGGTAGCCGTCCAGTGTCCACAGATCCGCATCGTATGCGATCAGTGGACGCACTTGTATGACTTTCTATAAAAATAATACTAATATCCGTTTGATGCGATGCGTATGATGGGGATTTGTGGACATCTGCCCTAAGTGTAACAGCCAAACTTCCCATCTCCGAGCTGAGAATTTTAACTGAGCATTTGTTGGAAGAAAAAAAATTCAATATTTCAAGCTGGATTCGATATACCTAAGTCATTTTGTATTAACTCTTAGAATACCTATAATAATAGACTTTAAATGAAAAAGTACGTGTAATTTTTAATAGGTACTTAGTATTCGTTACAAAGCTAAAATAAACTCAATGGACCGCCTTCGGTGGCGCCATACGACTTTGAGCAAAATAAGTGATTGGTTTATTGATGATTTGTCGACACTGAGACGTTGAAAGGTGTACTTGAAATGTTTTCAATTTGCATAATGAATCTGCGAAGTTTTAGTTCTGAAATTTATATTACGTGCCCATACATCCCTGTTAAGAAATAAGCTATCGCTTGACTGTAAGTCTGATTGTAAAAGGTAATGTACGTTTGGCCTAAGGTGGAACGAGTGAAAAAAAAAGTAGACTTTGAGGCAACATCTAAAAATCCTAAAGTTTTCAATTCTATACTTACCATAAAGTTGTAAGAAGGCTCTAACGTAGCGTGTGTTTCCTACCACGGCGATAACCATTACATTACGCGAGCGTTCACCTCCGCTGCTGTTAATTAATTAGCGATTTATTATACCTACCGCCTCGTTACCGACGCCGCGACGACGTGCTCGGCTGCGCACGCCGCTTGCTCTCTGGTGACAACAACTTACCTCGGAAGCTTAATACTGTAATCAACGAGCAGGGCTTAAATTAGGGAGGTTTGACTTATCATTAACGTGAGTCGGCAACACTGGGTGACATTATCGAGATTAACACAGGATTTGTTGATGATCTGTTAAGAATGTTAAAGTTCATTTGGTCGAAGTTCAGTGAGAGATGCCGCAACACGTGGAGTTAACAAGGAACCTTGCAGATAGAGATCGAGCCAAAGTGCCAAATTTGGCGGTCCAAAGATGGCACTTTGGCTCGATGGTTCTTGGACGAATTCCGAGGGTAAGCTCTTTGCATTCAAATTACGCACTTTGCCTTGTATTGTTTGTTGTAAAAATTCTATATTATTGAATCTGAGTCCTGTAAAACTATTCTTACTTCTACGACTAGCTTCTAAGATGGTAAAAGCTAACTACTTGCTGTCGCTTATGAAAAATCATAGAGTTTTTCTTAACGTCTCTATTAGCAATTATGTTATGCAACAAGTTTGTTTTAGCTAGTGTTTATTGTTCTGTAACTGAATCTTTACTTAGGTACGGCATAGTTACACAAGCGTTTCAATGGAACCATGTTCATTTATCACTTAGATCATCTCGTCAAATTGTTATGAATTTACTTCTAATGCCAATACTTCAATATTCTCTGAACTACCTTGCAATCCCTATTTTGAATTTTATGAAGTTATATAAGAAGTATCTCGACTTTAAGATTATCACATTTAAATTTGTTACATAATTTAACATCTGATGGCATAATTTTCACACTCGAAGTTCCGAATAAGGTTCCAACTTGGTTGTTACGGTTTTGTTTAATTAATTAGGTACAATTAAGTATGTAGAGTGGCGGCGCTAGCGTCGACAAGTAAACATTGGCTCCGTATAAAATTATTAACTAAAATTACAATACACCTGTTTTTAACATAATACAAGTTTGTTACGTATTACCTCAGTGCAAAGAAAGTGCAAAAGTGTTTGTAAGAACAGATATCAAGTTTTTACCACATAAAACTGTGATCTTAACACTGTACAAATAACAGTTCATCAGCACATCGAAAACATTGAAAATATTTAAAAACTTAATTTAAAGTGTTGTGCATAACTTTTTCCAACTATCTAAAGTGATAAATTTCGTTTAAAAGTGCCAAAAAAACCTTTGTGAATACTAAAAACAATTTAATTTTTTTTTCGTTGTGGGTAAAAAAATAATCTTTTGACGCGTCCTACAGCAGAATATTGACTATCTTAATCACACCTCTTAATTCACAAATATTTGTAAGCTTCACCGTAGCGTAGTGGAATGTACCGCGGATCTTGAGACGATATACCGTGGTTCGAAACCTGCTACGGCCAAAGATTTTTTCCGTTTATAAATTTATTTTCTACATTTCTACATAAATAGTTATTTGATCAAGAAACGTTTACTAATTGAGAACATTAATGGAATATATTTGACCGTACCGATACAGCGGTGGTGAATTCTGAATTCAGGATTTAGCGTCAGAGAAACGCTGTATGATTGAGAGCAGTGAATAAAAGAAATCTGTCACCTAAACGTCAAATTGACTCAAAATAAAATTGACTCAAACTGTCACTTGTCAAATGTCAAACGTACCCAGTGTTTCTACATAAAATATTAAATAGGACTCAGACAAGTTCAACTTTGATTGTCAACTATGGAAAACCAAATGGAATTACTTCTCAACAAAATAAAAGAAGAGATGGCACTACAAACCAAACAAATAACTGAAACTGTGTTGGAAAGTTTGGATAAGAAACTTGCATCCGTTATTGAAGAAAATAAAGCCTTAAAAACTAAAGTTGAAACTTTACAACACAAGGTTGATTCCCTGGAAGATAACAAAAGAAGACACAATTTAATATTTTTTGGAGTAAACGAGATGGAGCAAGAGGGATCCTTAATTGATTACACAAAAACGATAATTGAAAGAGAAACTAACACGAATATACAATCCTACGAAATAAATACCGTACAAAGATTAGGGGCCAAAGGCAAAGGAACTCGCCCTTTACTGGTTGGTTTTACCTCAATATGGAAAAGGAACCAAATTCTCAGGAACAAATACAAAAAGGGAGACCTAACGAGATCAGACATTTCGATTAAGGAAGACTACTCAAAAGAGGTTTTACTTAAAAGAAAAGAACTGGTGCCTCAACTATTGCAAGAGCGGGAGAAGGGCAAGATAGCCTATTTAAAAAAAGATATACTAATAATAAAAGATCCTAAAGAAACCAACCAATTCAAAAGAAAAAGAGACTCAAAAGAGTCTCCTAATGATAAAACAAACACAACTAGACCAGCTTCCAAGAAAACAAACACAAACAATATTCTAGATTATGTAACTCGAGGACAACCTTCTTATTCAGGTTCAAAAAACTAGCATGCACCGCCAGCCACGCAAAAATCATTACAACAAACAAACAAACTACTAAAACAAAATCTATCACCCCAATCCGGCCGGTCACCGTGGGGGAAGAAGACCACTACCCTCCAACCGAAAATAATAACAACAGAAGGACAAATCAAAGCACACTAAAAATTTGCACTTATAATGTACGATCTCTATCGTCATTTGAAAGATATCTTGAATTAACCTATGCTCTCAGTGATATAAACTACGACATAATAGGTCTGTCAGAAGTCAGACGAATGGGCTGTAACATCGAAGAATACAAGGACAATGTCTTGTGTTATATAGGTAAAACAAAAGGCTTATACGGAGTAGGATTCCTTATTAAAAAAGACCACAAAAACAAAGTAATAAAATTTACGGGTATCTCAGAAAGAGTAGCGGTCTTGCAAATGGAGTTTAATAATTTTCGACTCTCTCTAATACAGGCTTATGCACCAACTGATAAAGCGAACGAAGACGAAATCTGTGAGTTCTACAAAGACTTAAATCAAGCCCACTCCCTAGCAGATGACAAAGTTCTGGTAATTGGAGACTTTAACGCAAAAATAGGCCAGAAAATAAAAACGGATAATAATCAAATCATTGGCCAATTTGGCTTCGGCGAAAGAAATGGAAGAGGAGAAAGACTCATAGAATATGCCTCCGAACACAAACTAGCAATAATGAATACCTTCTTCAAAAAAAAGAGCAATAAAAAATGGACTTGGATATCTCCAGATAAAAAAACTACCAATGAAGTCGACTTCATAATGTCAATTGCTCCAAAAATTATAACGAACGTTGAGGTTATTAGTAATTTAAAATTCCCCTCCGATCATAGGCTTGTTAGAGCTACTCTTATTTTAAAATTACCGAAAGTCTCTAGAAAAAACTTTAAATCTATGACAAATAGACCAAAAACAAAAGAAGAGATTGAAAAATATTTAAAGAATCTTACAGAAATCATGGAAACTTCAGACCAACTAAGCAAAGTTACCGACGTACAGATTTACTACGATCAGCTTGAAAGGACCATACTTGATAGCCTAACAACAACAAAACAGCTACCAGAAGGCAAAATACATAAAATATTCAGCAAGGAAACAGAAATCTTAATTAATAGACGCACAGAATTAATAAAAACAAGAAAGAAGAATAAAGAAATAAAAAATGAACTTAGCAGATTGTACAAAACTACAAATAAATCAATAAAAAAAGATTACTGCAACTACAGATACAACATCATAACTAATAATTTAGGAAAATTCAGAAGTACAAAAAGGGCATTCAGAGATCTAACCACACATAAAAAATGGATACATAACCTTAACCATACATCAGAGGAAACCAGCACAAGGAAGATTGTAATCGAACACGCAACAAACTTCTATAAAAACTTATATCAGAAAAGAGACAACGCCATCATTGAAAACCAAATAAACTATCCAATAATAACTAACACTGTCCAACCAATTGATGAAAAGGAGGTGTATACACACATTAAACAATTAAAAAACGAAAAAAGCACTGGCCCAGACGGAATCAGCAATGAAGCTTTAAAGGTGGGATCACCAGTTTTATTATACCATTTGACTAAATTATTTAATATGATCTTGGACACAGAAATAGTTCCCAAAAAATGGTGCTCGTCAGATATTATCCTACTTTTTAAAAAAGGCAATCCAAAAGATATAGGAAACTATAGGCCAATCAGTCTTCTAATAAGCTCGTACAAACTATTTGCTTCAATACTACTGAAACGAATAACCCAGGATATTGACAATTTACAACCTGTAGAGCAAGCAGGCTTCCGGTCAGGTTTCAGCACTATCGATCACATTCAGACAATAGAACAAATAATGGAAAAATACAGAGAATTCAACAGGCCCCTCTATGTGGCGTTCATAGATTACAGCAAAGCTTTTGACAGCATCAATCACAGCGCTATCTGGAAAGCTCTTTACTCGCTAAAAATCGACCAAAAATATATAAATATAATAAAAAACATATACGAAAACAGTACCAGCAAAGTAAAGCTCGAGACCAGTGGAGAACCCTTCAATATTGAACGAGGTGTAAGACAAGGCGACCCGCTGTCACCAAAGCTTTTTATAGCGGTCCTTCAAGATATTTTTAGCAAAATGAACTGGGCACAAAAAGGCATACTGATAAATGGCAACTATCTCAATCATCTAAGATTTGCAGATGACATTGTGATAATGGCTGAATCACCTAAAGACCTGGAGGAAATGATAACAACACTCGATCAGGAAAGTAAAAAAGTAGGACTTGATATGAACACAGATAAGACAAAAATAATGACCAACACTTACAAAAGACCAATACAAGTAAACGGACACCTATAATAATTATTATATTATAATAGAATATGTTGACAATTATATTTATTTAGGGAAACAAGTCTCATTTAACGTAAACAGTAACCTACTAGAAGTGACAAGAAGAATAAATCTGACATGGAAAAAGTTTTGGTCGTTGAAGGAGATATTAAAAGGTAACTATAGCCTACACATGAAAAAAATTGTAATGGATTCCTGTATTACACCATGCCTCTTGTATGGTTGTCAATCTTGGGTATTCACAAACAGTATAAAACAAAAAATTACTAATACACAAAAAGCAATGGAGAGAAGCATATTACGGATCAGAAGAATGCATAAAGTACGAAGTGAGAATATAAGACAAAAAACGAAGGTCACAGATGCGCTGAAACAGGCACTGACAATAAAGTGGCAATGGGCTGGTCACATCGCACGCTGTTCTGACAGAAGATGGACAATAGAAACAACCAAATGGAAGGGTCCATCAGGTAAAAGAAAAGTCGGTAGACCAAAGCAGCGATGGGAAGACGACATCGCTCAAGCAGTGGGGAGAAATTGGATTGACCAAGCCAAGGACAGGGAAAGGTGGAAAAGGTTGGGGGAGGCCTATACCCAAAATGGGGTCCATATCCCAAATAATTTAGATCTAAGTTAACTAACATTAACTAACACTATATTATAAGTACATTTGTAAAAAAAAAAAAAAAATAATCACTAACACAATGTATAAAAAACTGAGGATATTGGAATAAAAAGGCTTTATTATTATTATTATTATTATAAGTATGTATAGACTTCGCCAGATTTGAACAACTTATGCCTTGATTACGGTTAGATAACATTTTCATACCGTACACCCGGTTAAATTAATATTTTTCAAAAATCCGTATTTTCATAATGCTCATAGACAATGCGTTATATGCCAAACAAAAACATCAACTAAATAATGTTAAATTCTATTGAAAGTTTAAACTAATACTGAAAACGCTAAGGGCCCGGTGCAAGAATGTCTCGATTCTATAAATAGCCCGCTCGTGTCGGGTCGGTTGTTTTTGAATGCCACAAATAGTAAATACAATGGGCGATGTGAAAGTGTTACCGCATCCACGGCCGCACCCGCCGCGCCCGCCGCGCCAGACAGCCCGCAGACGGCGAGAGAAAGGCACAGGGCGGGTGCAACGGTCGACACCAACCCGGTTTACAGCTTCGGAACTGTCGCAGTGCAAGCTTTACACGTCTCTGACTGGACATTAGTGCCATATAGGGATTTCAAAATAGAATTTTGAGAATCCCCCGACAGATACTTATGAGTAAGTTAGCTAGAGTAATAAGTTTAATGTCAGAAATTGTCATCATAATAGAAAAACATCGCCATCTCGGATTAACGGGTTTTCAACGAAACGTAATATTATCACGTAAGTTATGAAACAGTAGTAATTCCTTTAGAAGCTACGGTGCTTCAGTCAAGCAACCAAAAAAAAATGTCTTTTAATTATGTCCATTACGTCCTCTTCACCTCTGATTATTATTAATTGGTCGTATAGAATGTGTTAAGTGGGGATGACAATAGTCCAACGGAACGAGATCGAATGTTATATCTCTAGGACTCTATGTGTTAAGCCTGGCTTAATAACTGTGAAAGCATTTGTTGTTGACCTATTGAGGCATATAATAATTACTACCGCCAAACTTATTTGTCACCGGTTAAATTATAAGCACATGACGTTTACCAATACCTAAGATTGACGTACAACTACCTACGAGTATGTATTCCTTGGAAAATGTTCTAGTAAGACGATATGTGTGTAATGTGAGCAGATTCAAGAAACAAGCAAAAGCAAATTTCTCGTAGGTACAATTCAAAATTGAGATTGAGATAGTACCTACTCGTTAACATTGCATGCAAACTTCTTACAAAATCAATAAATTTAAACTACAAATAGCATTGCTTGTTTGTAACATGACCTACGATATTTATGTGGCTATTAAAACTAGTGAAAATGAACCCTAGCTATTTGGCTTTCTTAGAACTTAAAGCGACGGTAGATTGTAAGAAAATTACAAAGGCTACAAATATCACAAAATCAAAATCAAATCAAATCAAAATTTATTTATTGCGAATTCAGGTTACAGTCAGACCTTATTGAAATAAACACCAAATTCCGCCTTACAGCTTGCAGTATCATTCTAAAAAACATTGGAACTTACAATAATCAATTCACACACTTATTTGTACAGTGATTAATTAATTAGTACGTACATTGAATATTTTAAAGAATAAACCATCACACGAATATACGAATATTTTCTTGCTAGAAACTAAGGTAAATATTATTTTATGTTTTTGGTAAGAATTACATCTAGGTAGATACATTATTACAAATAATAAACAACGAAAATCTGTATTTTCGGGATATTAACCCTCAATAAAATAAATATGATTATCAAAAATTAGGAAGAGGAAGTAAGAATATCCATAGAAAAAAATGTTATTAAATACTAATTTGTGGGTATTTGTAACCAATTTGTATTATTTTATGAAAAACTGGAGACAACAAAAAAAATCCTATTTCAAGGTAAGTTTGGTTTACATAATGTTGATACGAACATTATTGACGAACCAACCATTTTATTTATCAACCTATCATTCTGATATGTCGCTTCAAATGATGATAATCTGAGCTTTCGCTGACGTAAAGTTAAATATGAGTTACAGTCATACAGAGAGTACGAGATCTTAACCCAGTACGTAATTCTGTCGGTCAGTACGCACTGGTACTGCCTTTGCCTTATCAACGGTGAGATCTGCCTTGAAAAATAGCCCGTCGTGTTTTGAAATGTTGATGTGTCATTTAATGTTTTCCGGTCGTTGCTCTACCGAGTTGCCTTGACGGCTACCATATGCTTTAATCATGATATGTCTTCTTATTTATTTATTGCTAGAAAGTTATTGTACTACTCATGTGGGCAGTGCACCTACAGATATGTCATGATATGTCAACAGTTCAACTCTGAAATAGACATTTTGTGGAGATCAGAATACCACACATCACGCCTCGATGATAAAGTGAAAAACATCACAAGTATTAATAATTTTCTTTACTATTAATAAGGTATTATTTATTTACAATAACTATTTGATTAGACTGGATGATAAATGGAAAGGAAGGTTGCTGACTCGATCGGAAAATTATCTGAAGTGTACTCTTAAAGACTCCTGATATCCTGAAATATACACTATTGTTAATAAATCTGAAACAATTGATGATGATAATAAAGTTGATGAACTTATTAACTTATAAAAAGAAACGATCCGAAGAATTGCTTCGTTAACGACACACCCAAACCTTGAAAGTTAACGATTCGAAATGAATAGCCTATTCGTAGATCATGAAAAGAAAATGAACCTGATTCAATTGTTATTTATGTATCTAGGTCTCATTGCTAGGCAGTTAAATAAATTTAACAATTTAAAACATTTAAATTAAAATTAGAATAATTTGCAAAAAAAATATTATGTTAATTTCCTAACGTAAGCTTACGGATCGTAGAAATAATAGTTTAGTAGAAAGAAAGCTTCAAAGCTCAGCAAATAATGATTTTGCGTTTGAAATTTGAATTTACAATACAGCATTCTCACTTCACGGAGTGCTGGTAATAGCTTTCGCTTAACACAAGAGAAAGGTACCAGCTTCCCATTAGAAATAGACAAATGTGTAATGGCGCAGGCGCATTGATTGACAATGATAAATTGGTTTCCATTTAGTTACTCGTACTTCTAGGCTCACAGATGTTGCTACCGAATAGTATTTTATTTCGAAAGTTGACAGCGAAATTTTTTTAGCGTACATTTTTAACAATACTCTAATATCGATTTTGATTGTATCTGGTGTTCTGGTGGGAAATGGGCGATTTTTATGGGCAGAATAAACTTGTAAGTAACATCTTTGTGAGCCAGCTGCCACCTTAGACTATCATCGTCATTCATCATCAGTCGATGGACATCAACTGCTTGGACATAATATGTCTCCTATATCATCTAAAATTGCGGTCAAGAGGCTAACTAGTCTTTATAAAGTATTTTCGATAGTTTTAGACTTAAACCCTTCTTATAAATCAACATCTGACAGCAGACAATTTATGCGCATGAAAATGTTGTTTACATCCGACGGCTCTGCAATACCTCGTTTTTATAACTACCCTACATATTGGATGTAAGCAATCAGCCGTGTCTGGGACGGAACCTTAGCCGGATCTGATTATTATTGTGTCTTGTTCACCGCCACTCACCGAGCCGGTATACCAACGCCCTTCCAATTAATTGCTGACGTCCGTCTGTTGGCATTCCGACACCAGCGCAGGTTTTTATCGGAATTTTCTAATCTATTGAAGTGTGAAAATTGTTTTTAATAACAACCTTTAAGGCGATAAACAAGCGAATTCCAATCAGTTCTTGCTTAACTAGGATGCAACAAAATTATGTTAAATGAAGAAAAATACCGGTTTCCCCGATATTATTTTTAGGTTTGAAAAGGCCCTGGAGTGGCTGCGTTAAGTCCCAGGCCATCAAGGGGCCCTGGGACTCTGCCAGTAAGTAAGTAACATCGTTAAGTTTTATTCGGTACAAGTCTGACACAATTTCTGCGATTTCTCGTAGCGAAAAGGTATGCATGAACATTTTTACACGTTAAGTTATGGGTGTCGAACAAATCTGATATCACGTATTTCATGTTCACACATTGTAAGCCTAGATGTAAATTACGTCTCCGTATTAATCTAACCGGGAGCTTGGCAAATATATTCGTATTTGTTGAACCCTATATTGAGAATGAATAAGTAGCTTCTTTATAGACTTGTATTTTGTAACGTACGGCGTATTATAATAGTGTATAGTAAACTGTTATGAGAATACGTTTAAACATGATGAGATTAGTATTTACGATTGTTGAGTGACTGACAGCTCAAGGCTGCGTCGTCAGCTGCAGCGATTGTCAGTTACATTGCAACGTTACTGCTTTGTCATCATAACAACACATGTGCAAAACATAATTACGTGTTGACGAGTGCAATGTCAGGTAGTTTTTTTCATAAGTATGATTGCAAGGTGGCGCTTGATGACGATTACACCTGATGTCAAGTGATTACGTGAATTTAACGTAATTTTCTACGTTAAATTCTATAATAATTTGTCGATAACTATCTTCTCTCTTATAGTTATCAATCAACTTAACTCACTGAGATGACATTAAAAAAAATATACTATGCAATATGATTGTTCAATCACTCGGTAAATCAGCAGTAAAAGAAAAGTAGTTAGTCTCATAATCAATGCTTTATAGAGCCAAATTCACAAATCAAGAAGGGAAGTAACATCCAGTAAATAAAACATTACAAATGTACACAGGAAAGAGGATTTCTTTTTATTTACAAATGCCTCATTTATTTCTTAACGGATTGATGCTTGTTGTTCACACAAACACGAATGAAATAAACAACGACTCGTCTATTTAAAGAATTCAATTCAATTAAATAACAAGATAATGATTTGAATAAACCTACGGCTTTTAAGTTATTTATAGCATTGTTTGCCTAACGAGTGGCGTCCGTGTACTTTCTAATTCTAATAATAGAGCCTACATTTGCTGTATAAATAATGAACTCCTCACAACAATGCCCTCCCACTCCCACGCGCGGGCACGTAGGAACAATACGGATGCTCGCCGTGCTCCGAGCGATTGCTCTCGCAACTGCTGCTCCTGCTGAAATACCAATCTCTTTATTGCTGGCGATTTTATTTACTTTAGAAAGTTCAGTTATCTCTACTCGTATGTGGTTATGATTGTCTGACCATAACTACTTATTGATCAATCTATTTGCGGCGATAGTTTCTGATTCCGGGTCTATAAAAGTGTACACATCTCATTTGACATTGGTGGGATCTGATACCGATACTGATGTAAGATACGCGGCATTACAAATATGTACCCTCATGTGCTATAGACTGCAGTGACACATTTCGATAGCCTATTTGAATTGCGGCAATTTTCATACAAAATTTAAGAAATCATGAACTTAACTCAATAGCTGATGATGATTACTCAACTGTTAAGGTATATATCTGGCAACCCCTCAGTTGCAGTGTGAAAGCAGGTAACCTATTTGCAATGTGTCAATGTAAGTATTTTCTATCTTTTATTTCTTATCCCAAATAAATAACAGATGATGATGATGATTCAGCTACATTGAACGATGCAAAAAATATATTATATCGCAGCTCAGCTTCAAAATAAGATTCTAAAGATGACTTGAAAGTTTGACGTATAAGATATTTTTGCTTGATATAAATTTCACAAGGACTGCAAGTTGATACATAGCTTGTAAAACGCTCTGCAGTTGCATATCTCCTGTACCCGAGTGCCCACCTGGCCACAATTTATGTAGCGACTTTCCAATCGTGGCCCGCACCGGGCCCGCGGCTAACATCACAGATCAAGTTGAAGGCGGCTATAAATCTGCGGCCGCCGCCCGCCGCGCCAATTGTCGCGTAGGCCGCGCTACTCCCGCCGGGGAACGAGTCGCAGGATATATTGCAGCAACATTTGCGGGCCTGTTATTAGCTGTGAAGCCGATCGTGTTAATAGCGCGTACTTGTTTTAATACTTGCTCTATCGCAACGATATTTATATTGATACTTTACTTTTATGGAGCTTATAGAACTTTACATAATATATTGACTAAGTTGTATATACGCTGCTTGATAATCAGAAGGGTTGGATTCCTCTCTTGACTCAATTTCATCACCATTTCAACCTGTATCCGTCCACTGTTGGACATAGGCCTTTCCGAGAGCGCGCCACCATACACGATCCTCCGCCTTCCTCATCCAGCCACTTCCCACTACCTTCGTGATGTCGTCGGACCATCTAGCTGGAGGGCGTCCCAAACTGCGCTTGCTGGTACGTCTGCACTAGAGAACACCTGCCCCAGCGGCCATCTGTTCTGCGACAGATATGGCCCGCCCTCTGCCACTTCAGTTTGCTAATCCTTTGGGCTACGTCGATTAATTTAGTTCTCCTACTGATTTCCTCATTCCAGATTTTATCCTTCAGAGAGACTCTTAACATAGCCCCTCCATAGCCCGCTGAGGGAATTTAATTTATGGATAAGGCCAACCGTCAGTGTCCACGTTTCCGCTCCATACGTCATTACAGACTCAATTTAGAAATTTATAATCCTTCTAGTCAAGCCAGCTCTTCATTAAATCAGACCGTTACTAAGTTTTAAACGTACTATTTATAGAACACTAGAAAAGAAAGAAAGAAGAAAAATTTTGTGTAAACAACCGTCCGATTCTAAATTAATACAAATGATTTTCTACATCAAATAGAAACTCATTTACTCGATTGTCATGTTATTAATAGATCGAATGTCACCTCGGCTGTAGGCTTTTATCTCGGTCGGCCGGCCGTTAGTCGCCCTAATTCCATTTTACCTCATTAACGATAAGGATAATGTCCAGTGGAAAAGCCCAAAACCTTAGAGCTCTGAGAATTGTTGCTTGAATTAGATTGTATGCGACCACTTTTTTCTGTTTTAATTTCATAACGTTTTGTATCTTTGATAGTGTGATATTTGCAACCATTTAGATTCCTTACTAAGGTTTTACTCGTAGGGTTCTTTACTCAGTAAGTTCTTTCTATTCCGTGTTTTATCTGTGACTTTTCACATCCACTTAAATAATTTCTGAAAGTGTTTCAATAGTTCACTTTTGTTTGTTCAGCGTCACCACGGTCTGCGAGTAGGTACACTCAAATGATGTCACTCTATTGTCCTTCTCCAAAAACAATGGTATGATTTATGATACTTTAACACTGACTCTATGTTTAGCAGAAATGAAATTATTTACCTACCTTATGTTATATTCTAGTGCGACTGCCTCGTTGGTCAATGCTCATCCGATGTGCTTCGAATCGAGGACAAGGTCCTGGGTCAGGCTATGAAATAGTGAGCTTCTCCAATATATTCTCAACCCAGAATTGGGAACGGTGGTGTTATACTTTACCTCGGAAAGCAAGTTAACCCGTCAGCTCCGGTCTTTGCCATCAACATCTATACAAAATGAAACAATATCACCAAGCCGCATTCAGCGGGGTGGGTCTGAGCTGAATATACCCTCTCGTATAAGAAGATTGGCTGTAGATGATATTGTTGTGTTCATAATGACATTATGAGCATGTAAGGATAATATTTGATATTCAGCATCCGATCGGCTCGTCGGGTGTTTGTGTCACGACTCACGTACCTCCAGCTCCACTCCGGAGTTAGTTATTTATATGCTAAACGTGTGTTTTGTTTGCCTTTCGTCATTGCCTTATTTGTTTTGTTGTTGAGACGTAGAACGAGTCATCTATGTCTATGAAATATGTATTTTTTTTCTAATCGTCATCAGCTTAATTAGAATTTTTAGAAGTGGAATTCCGTGAGGTTATTCATGTCGAACCTTCGCGCTTAATTCGTAGACTCATTCTTATTAGAAGTTTGTTATTTAGTTGAAGAAAAAATATCTTATAATAGTTGTGATTAGCCCGTTTGTAATGCAATATCAGTACTAGTAGAACTGTGTGACAGAGCTTGACCAGGGAAGTAGCGCTATACTTATTTTGTTGTTAAGAAGCATTGCTGTGTTTCGGTCTGAAGGGTCTTGTACAAGTGTCCTCAAGTAGACGGGCGCTATGCCTATCTAATTTAGTGTAGTGTGTAGTAACAAGTGGTTTTGTTGGTTTTGCACTTACGAGTAACAACGAGAAATTACTACAAAAAATATATTTCAATATTTTAAAAAATCCTATTTAGTTTAATTGCTTGTGTGTTTTTACCTTCCATAACTTTTGTATCACTTTAGTGTGCAAGATTATGAAATTTGCAAGCGGTCGTGTATTGTAGTCCGATTTAAGCACCACCCTTTCGAGTCATTGAACTATCCCAACCGCCCAACAGCCTCACACGATGCCCTATAAAGCTAGCCACTCACCGTCCAATAAGTTCACGAGCCTGCAACGTTAACGACAGGACATCCAATAAAACTGATCGTGTGTTGGTCGCGTACTGTATGATGTCATGCACATCGCGACCAACATACGATCAGTTTTATCGGATGTCCTGCCGTTAGCGATGCACAGGCTCGTGAACTTAGTGGATGGTGAGTGGCTACCATTAATATGCAAGTACCAGGCGAAGTTCCCCGTCTCTGTACAGGCGTGAGCAGATTTACGACGCTATCGTCGCGGCGATACACCGGCTCGCCCACGGCCGCTATTATGCCGCTCGCGTTGTCGGGGCCTTATTGTAATTTATCGCCACTCGATTGAAAGTTTTTTTCTTACCATTGATGTTGATAAAGTCGCAAGATGTGATTTATATTGCCTACTTGGAAGTTTGCTCTATTTATTTACACAATGCTCCTACCTACAGGAGTTATCTTAACCTATTTATCTGTAACCTTCATGTGGATAAGTCACTGAAAATGGTTGTTACTTGTTCTTATTCGAAGATAGCGGTAGGTTTAATATTTGACAGTATAAATCTAAATTGATTTGAACACTATGAACACTTTATATTTTTTCTCTGATTTAAGTTGTTAATATTCATACTTAAGAAGTAAATTTTCCATTTTGAAACACCGTGATATTGATTTTTCACAATCAAAAAAATCTGTATATAATCTGTATATCTGTACCTACCACGAGTGATTAAACAAAGACGTAAACGAGTAGCAATAGTAAATGATATTAGTTACAAAGTAAACTTGCACTGATAGTAGTAGCAAGTAGGTAATAGATAAGACTAAGATCGGCGGTGTGCACATGGTTTTCGAGAAGGGTACGCAGAAATAAATAAATGTTATGTTCGTTCAGATAAAGAACTGCGACTTAGTAACAGTAGCGATTTGGTGCAAGCCTATCTCTAGATTATATCTTATGAATAAATCAAATAAAATACTGATAAATAAATATAAAAACCTTTATTGTGTTTTACATAGATGGATAGGATTAAATTG
The DNA here is from genome assembly GCF_947172395.1 of Bicyclus anynana. Classification (NCBI taxonomy): domain Eukaryota; kingdom Metazoa; phylum Arthropoda; class Insecta; order Lepidoptera; family Nymphalidae; genus Bicyclus; species Bicyclus anynana. Next base: position 18,661,848 of record NC_069087.1, on the reverse strand, counting down.
TATTTATTATTAATGTTCAGTTGGTCTTTCTTCAAAGATTTACATTATCATTGAAGAAGAGACAGGACAGAATGGAAATGGACGAGGAATGAAATGAGGAGTATATATATATATAGAGATTCCATTTTGGGCCAGCTATATTTATTATCTTATCTTATTATATCTTATCTTATTATCTTATCTTATGTTATGTTAAGTTAAGTTAAGTTTTACTTTGTAGTTACAACACCCTCACTGGGTTCCATTTGTAATAATTATGAAATTTTATTTATGACATGTGGAAATGTAACTTAAATGAATAAATAAATAAATAAATAAATAAATATTCCTCATGTCAACCTTTTAGTCTCTAACTTGATTTCTCTCCCAAGCCGAATGGTCCTCGGGGATTACCGAGAAACCAAGACTTTCAAAATAAAGCCACTATCTACCTACGAGTATTCAATTAACAGACGATAGTGCGCTAATCAGCGCGCGACCAGCCGTGACACAGCACTGGACTTATCACGTCTATACGACAATGTATAGCTGGTTTATATTAGGTATATTAATTTTATAATTAGACCAATTATATATGTACATACAGATGTAAATGTTTTAGACAAAAGATCCATTGCTGAGTTGCATCATCATTATCAGTCTACTAGCTGACACCGCGCGGTTTCACCCGCGTGGTTCCCGTTCCCGTAGGAATACGGGGATAATAAATTCCTTCATCAATAAATGGGCTGTCTAATACTGAAGGAACTTTTCAAATCGGACCAGTAGTTTCTGAGATTAGCGGGTTCAAACAAAACAAACAAACTCTTCATTAGTATAAATTGTAATTGCCCCCTACAGGGCCAGACCTCCCTCCTTATAGAAGAGGATATGGAGCTTAGACCCACCATGCTACTCCAATGCATGTTGGCGGGATTAGGGTGATAATGTTAAACAACCGCTGTCAGATGTTAATCATAATGGCCGGGACCGATGGCTTAACATTCTTTTCGTGGCATTGGGGTGTACCGTGTAACACTCCCAACTTCCCGATTCCGGGCTAGGATTTTTAACTGAAAATTTCTTTTTGGAAAGAAAAACTCAGTATCTCATATAGCTTAGGTCCAGAATCACTAACCCTGGACCTCGTATTCAGATTTACATAGCCAACCACTGGGCCAAGAAGGCAGTAGCCGAGGTGCACGTATCATTAAGTGACATTAAAGCTGTAAACACATCCATGCCGCGAAGCAGCAATGCGTATTCCGGTCTAAAAGTATTGTCGGTGCAATTACCAAAAGGAACGTGATGTTTTACACCTACGTGTTCCTAGCGTTTCGTGCAAACTGTTGCTTCAATCAAATCAACGGTTGATTGATGTAACAACACCTTTAAACCACCAAAGCGTACCACACAATTGTACTTAGAATTTTAACGAACGAAACGCCTGCGACTGACTGCTCATCATCATCATCATCATTATCAGCCGATGGACGTCCACTGCTGAACATAGGCTTCTTGCATGGACTTCCAAGCACATGGGTCTTGAGCCGCCAGCATCCAGCGGCTCCCTGCAACCCTGTCTACCTTGTGAGGGGTCGACCAACACTGTGCTTTCCGGTGCGGAGTCGCCGTTCCAGCACCTTGGAACCCCAACGTCCATCGGCTCTTCGAACTATGTGGCCTGCCACGACTGGATGGAATGCCAGACTGTGAGACCGCTCGCACAGACATAATTTACACAGTATTTTTCAATAGTTTTGCATGAAAGTGCCTCCACCCATGCTCACAAACTTTCACGCTTATGAGTAGAAGTGACATAACAAGGATCTCCTCTATGACACGTACGAGTATACTCATGTCAGACAATGCACCGGCTGCACTTTACAACCTGAAGTATACTTATGTCATCGATAACCAAACCCTCAAACACAGCCACACCTTTAGCACCTGCGTACTCGTGTAAGTACTATTTATAAGTTCATAAGTTGGGAACTCTTCCGTATGTCGGTACTAGACTATTATAGGCAGAATATATTTAAAATGAAAGATTTCCTTTGACGCGTTAAAAATATTAAAGTATTTATAATATGTAGTACAGTTGAGTGCGTCTACACCACTTTTTATGCATCAAATCAACAAAAACTTGACGCCATCCGCGTTGAACTCTCTGCATATATCTTGGACCTTGTGCCACGATGATAGAGTACATAACGGCGTGGCACCCCGTGAACCCTCCTAATAAGGCGCCGTGATTCATGCCCGCGGCTGATTCATGGCGTGTTTAATTTATGCGTTACCCGCTTGCAGCACGTGCTACGGTTTGAGTGCCGCCATGGATATGCTAAGAGTAAAAAGTCTACACGACTTGCATATATTCTAGAAGTGGCATTTTTTATGTCCTTTTGGCAAATTATAGTCGCGAAAAGTCAATATAGCAGTCGTTAAAGTGGTCATTATGTAATAATCATTTTCTTCGAAAAATTCTCAAAATAAAAATGCAATTTTTTTTTCTTTCTTAATGTTCGAGTTGCCAAAATCGGTATAAGTTAAATTTATGAATGCAAAAACACAAGTTAAGACTTAAATATTATGTAAAGGTGTCACATCTACTCGTTGCACAAGTCTATAATCTTTTTGCAATGATCGTAAGAGCGGCGCCCGCGCAACCTTATATGGTTGCAAAAAATTGTAACCCAAACATCAGTAATTAAAAATTTACACAGAGATTAGGTTAAGTGTACAAAAAATTGTATTAAGTGTACCCATATACATTAATGGTTAAACGAAATAAAATTACTGTTTCTTAACAGTAAGAGTCTTCTATTTCAACTGTCAAACTAAAAAGTTTTTTTTTAATTTTCTGTTGCAGGTCATGCGTTGAATGAACTATTAATGCGATGCTTATTTTTAACAAACAAGCAATGCTAAGAGAGTTTAGGTCTGAGTTGCATGGCATCGTTAATAATAATAATTAGTAGTGTGTGTATCGGATAGAGATAAGGTGCATTCCTTCTCTGTTGGAAATGTTATCACATAGATTAGGTTAGGTTTAGCTCTCAAAACATTACGACCAAAGAGGCACTTTCGCTGTGAAAATATTTTATTTGTATTATTATGTAAAATATGTTGTTTTTTAAACAATAATTATATTAAAACAAAAATCTCAAGTTATGTATGTAGCTAACTAAGTTATTGTGTAAGTGTTGTGCTAACGAATAAGTTATACCTATCTAAACCTATTCTCAAACATTTGATGATTTACACAAACAAACAGGATGTAAAACACACTACATAAATGAACACTAAATGTGTCAGTCATCAAGGTAAACCACGAAACCTAACCTAAAACCGTCAATTAGAGACCTAGAAAGCTAGACGTATATTTCACTGAAGGCCCCTCACACAGAACACGAATCTATCCTCCAAACGCCCACGCCCCGTCCCGGCGACCCACTGAATAGAAACTTGGAATTTGCGCCTACCCTCAGTAGAGGGTAACACGCCCTTACTATAGTAATACTGAGAGCGTATTGATATCATGCTGGCGGCTCGGGACCGTTTTGTTTGGAAGTCCATGCAAGAGGCCTATGTCCAGCTGTGGACGTCCATCGGCTGATAAATGATGATGATGATAATTGATATCATATGTCATCATTATCACCATCATCAATCCATACTTATTCGGTTCAGCTTGATCACGAGTGTCCTCTCTTTGGCTCTCTTTGGAGATTTGGCTAATACTCGCTGGTCCAATGCGGATTGACAGACTTCACACACGTACAAAATTACGAAAACTCTCAGGTTTGAGACACGTGATACGAGTATATAATTTCTTAAAATGCACATAACTGATAAGTTGGAGGTGCATGCCCCAGACCGGAATCGAACCTACGTCCTCCGAAATCAAAGACATAGATCTTATCCACTGAATTATCACTGCTCTCATAGAATGCTAAGTGTTGATCTGTTATATCTGAAACTGTTTATTCCGTCAAGTAGGTAATAACAAATGTTTTTTTTTTTTACACTAGCAGACACCGCGCGGTTTCATCTGCGTGGTTCCCGTACAGGGATATTTATACATACCCTTCCTCGATAAACGGACTATCTACACTGAAAGAATTATTCAAATCGGACCAGTAGTTCCTGAGATTAGCGCGTTCAAGCAAGCAAACAAACTCTTCAGCTCTATAATATTAGTATAGATTTTTTTAGTCTACTTTTTGCTGGTTAATTTGTGGCCCTACACTGTTTGGTTAAAATGGAACTAGCCACAATTGCATTCTGTAAAGAATATAATTCATTGTCAGAACGTTCGTTCGTGAAACAAAACGAAACACGTAATCGCTAATTACTTGACCACTAGACATTGGCATAGGTCGGGTCGGTACACGAGTATGATATACCTACTTGTACTTTATGTTTAAAACACGCGATTTCAGCGTTTACATACGTATATTGAAATACAATTAGTTAACTAGGGATTGTACAAATAGCAACCGTCAATTGTTTTGGCAGCTTTCCTTAGATTTACTATAGAGAGCTTTGACTTTTATATATGTATTAAACAAACTTATCGATAAATGGCTGGCGTCTGACGTGACGCCTACCATAAAGCTACTGTTACACATGCTCATTTCAAGCACAGAAGTATGCTACTATTGAGCAGTTGCTACTTATTAGCATGTGTATCGCAACATTGCTAATAATAAGCATACTTATTTCGAGCTTGCTCAAGAATCAACAGTCATGCGGTTTATTTGCTTCTTGCTGCGCGGGTGGAAGGGGGCGTGCTTTTAGCGCGTCTGAACAGGTTTGCTTATTGAGTATGCTAGTCGATCAGCATTGCTATTCTGTATTCTCTTCACCTCTCCCTGTCTAACACGATACTATAGACAAAGAGCGATAGATACAAATTATCATATGTAATTGGAATTTTTGCTTTGGGCATGCTTATTGCTAGCAAATGTAAACTTATGATAAGCACGCTCGTATGGAGCATAGTTAATAGCACGTTTTTAGCATGCTATTTTAAAGCATGTGTAACAGTATCTTTAGATCCGGCTTGTGCTTACCTACTCGCTAATCACATTAGCTGTTTGCCCGGACAAACTAATCTCACGTAAAACCAAAATCGGTTTCATTCTACGTGATCAGATGTGCGCGCGCCCTCTCAAAAAACCGAGTTAGACGTGTCATAGACAAGTTTTTGTGTCATTTTTTGCTCGTCCGTGACTCGAGATAAGCCCCGTGTTTATGAATGGACGCGAGGATGCTCGCCCCGGGGCGGCGTGTCGCGAGTCACGTACCTATCCGAGTGTGTACCTACCCGAGTACGTACGTACCCGGGGGCCCGTCGAACATCATTTGTCACTATCGGGCACACAACGCCGGCCACTTACTCACTGTCGAATACATTGGTGCCGGAAATAAATTAGTGACACCCCAAATGACAGCGACGCGTCACAGTTATAATTTGATTTACATAACACGCACCCTGTGACGTGGAGTAGGAAAGAAGTTTTTTTTTTTTGGAGCTTTTTGGCAGCAAGTCCGGGGTAGTACTACCACAATGCTTATTTTCGTGTTTGGGAATAGGTTGCCGGTGTGATTTCAGGTACATGAGACTCGCGACGTTTATTCTTCAGGTTGATGGATACTAGGCAGCGTACTCTGCAAAATGTAACTTTTCTTATAAGCGACTAGCCGACGCGCCGCGGTTTCACCCGCCTAGTTACCGGTCCCGTAAGAATACGGGGATAAAGTATAGTCATTGACACTTACAGACGTGGCTTTCTATGGTATAAGAATTTTCAAAATTGGTTCAGTAGATTTAGATATTACCTCCTACAACACCACAAACTTTACCTCTATCATATTATGAGTAGACAGTAGTATAGATCTGGTGTGCCATCTGCTTGGTCCGTTAATTTATGGGATATTAAACTATAAATGGGATAGTGGATTTTAGAAGCTGTACATTCTCGTTTAGAACATTCTATTGTCCAATAATGGTAGTTTTATAATTATCGCCCTGATTAATTACTCAAGGTCATAACTTTTCGATTGTTATGATTTATACTGTCCAAATATTTGTCGTTTTACGTCCAACGGAGCGTACGTGAGATTGTGCGCGTGGTCCACACAAGTGCGACCACAGCTCTAGTCTAGTGTCCATTGGTAAAGTAAAAATTAGCGGCACAAAAGAGCGTGCGACGCGGGCGGCGCAGCCTCCCCGTCGAGATGGGTGAGATAAAGCGACCAGTGCGAATTTCACTATCGGCGCTTACGCAACCAACGGTTACAATAGTGAATAGAATAGGTATAGTTTATCAGTTACATAAATAGCGTAACAACCGCTCGCAAAGGTTAGCGGCTATCGCGGGGTGAACGACCACGGCGGCGTGGGCGCGGCGGCCCAGCGCACACTGCCAGCCGCCGCGCCAGTCTATCACATGAACTTTTGCCGATTGGACTTGCACTGCTTTTCATTGACATATCATTCAAGCCTCAATGGCTATAGCTTGGCTAGTTCGATGACGACACTACACAGACATTCGGTGCGGCTGCGGCTTCATCTACACGAAAAGTTGGACTATTGTCGTACCTACTCATTCCTAACACAGTCTGTGTAGGTAATTGGAGGAGCATGAGAATATTGGTCGTTCTTTAGGGCTAACATGCGACCAAACAACTTATCTCATGAAGGAAAATAGACACATGTCAACCAATAGCAGCGCAACCGGAAAAATCTCTTTTTTTTTTTTGTTGAGGCGAAAGAGATGGGGCTGGGACTACTGCAACGCCCTTGGTTGTCTTTTTTTCTATTTCTATTCACTAGATTATGTCGTTGGTCGCATGCTAGGGCATACTGGTCATCTTATGCAAAATACAGTGTAAGATCATTGATTGTTGGATGGTTGGTTACTCTAAACTAAAATACTTTTATATTATTTTGTCTTCAGTGGTCAATTTTCCTCCCCAAAGTCTGCGTGTAGCTTTATAACGTCCAGGTACTAGAGACTGCATAAACTGAATTATAATTTATGGTATACTATATTCTTTAATTTTACTACACTAAAAGACACCCGTGGCTTTGCCCGCTTTGAATTCGGTTTATGGTGATTACATGAACGTAACAATGTAGGTGTGACTACGATACATCACTTGTTTGTGTGTTTCTGTATGGATTATGGGTGTAATTATTATAATATTGTTATGGCGTTGCCATCGGCCGATTTTAGGAAATTTTCTCGAAATTTTTAAACATTTTATAGGTTATTGCAAATCAGTAATTAAGCGCCTCCTCCCCACATAACTGCAACTCTTGATATTTTTAAAATGAATAGTAATCATGAGTTTATGACCAAACTAGCAGTCTCCTCGTGGTTTTTAAATATAGCCCATAAAACTCAAAAATAACGTGGCTTTCTAGTACTTAGTAAAATATATTCAAGATAATCCAGAAAGGTATAAAGGTAGATCCAGAAATTACCCCCTACAACATCACAAACTTTACCTCTTTATAATATTAGTATAGAGGTAAGTGTAACAAATTAGTATATAGATTAGTTATAGAATAGAAATAATTAATTATGAGAGCTTCAAACGTTTTAACATTTTAATTTATTGCAACATTTGCTTTGAAGTGGTATTTTTGGACATTACGTACCTTAAGGCTGCCTGTCCACAAGAGCGGAGTGAGGGAGCGTATCGGGGAAACGGACTAATGCGAAGCGGATTTGTGAAGTGACTTCCCGAAGAAACTTCCCCGCACGTGATTGGCAGCTCCGTTTCCGCACTCCGCTTACCATATTTATAATTATACATTTTTATATTAGCTTACAAGTCCCTGTCCACTTAAGAGGAGCGGAGATTTTATGCAATCCTATTGGTAAATATTTTTCCGTTTCTCGGCACCGCTGCCTCGCTCCGCTTAGTGGACTGGCAGCCTTAACCTCGTAGATCACAGATCAGAAGGAAACTTACTGTCAGTTCTATGAAACAATATAAATCTTGACGTCAATCGAATAATGAAAATTATCGCAAAGGAAATTAAATTAGTTCCGAGTAATTTACGTTTAAATTGAATTTGTTTTCTCGTATTTGCTTTGAAATGCCTCCAATGTGTAGTACCTCCTCGCCTCCCTATAGTACGGCGGTAGTGGTACCCATGATGATTTCCATGGTGAAAGATAATAGCTGGTAAAGTACTTCCTATCTACGGAAAAATCCAAACATAATTGAGTTGTTTCTGACATCCAATTCGAGTTCATTATACTGTACATTTACCAAGCCAGTTTGAACAAAAGAGAAAGACCGCCAGTAAAAATTAGATCAATATTTTGGTCTAGTCTTAAACAGCATTAATAGACAGACAATTCTGAAACCTTGTGTAAATGCAATCAGATACAGCGCTAAAGAAAATCGGAAAGTACGTAAAATAACTATAATTTACAGGTAAAAAGAAACTAATAATTTAATCTTCATCGATTACCATTTTCCTATACTTATTGTGGAATTTGTATAATAGACCTGGTCAATATCATGAGGTTCGAGGAAAACAGGCCATGTAGGTAGTATATCGACGCGTTGAAGATAAATATGGCGTATGGTTCTGAGAAACGACCTGCCTCAACAGATCGTGCGCGCACTCCGAGTGCCTTTAGCATTAGCTCGATACATTTTGTTATGGCACTGAATACTTAATAGCACAAGTAGTTATGGCCAAGTTACACAAGATAGTTCCTCGAATGGGACAAGAATATTTGCTATATCTTTTAAATATGACCATTTGTTACCGTTCCTCACCCATTAGTTGGAAATAATGTTTTAGATTAATGGTTAAGAAATTAAATAACACGTGTCTCAAACGGTGAAGGAAAAAGATCGTGAGGAAACCTGCATACCTGGGAATTTTCTTAATTCTCTGCGTGTGTGAAGTCTGCAATATTGTTTTAAAAATTTATATATTTAATCGAAAAACGACGGTGTTGGCCATTTGTCAAAATGCCTATAAAGCCACTCTTGTGCCTGATCCTTCCAATGTATGCTTAATAATTATGTTTATAAGTATACTGCAAAGGATGTCAAATCTCAAGATGTGATCGACTCCCTTTGCCATTTGGTTGGATTCGGAAGGACACTATCTGTATTGATAATTTACTCTGTTTCTGTTTGAATAAACTGTACATTAAATTATACCTATTATCTACAATAGCGAAACCGGCAGGCTATATCGTTTATATCGCGTGAGCTTGTGATATAATATGCCGATTTAAGAATATTATGAATAGTGTCTTGCATACAACACAAACGAATAAAAAACTAAAGAGCTTATATATTTTCGTTTTTTTCTAACGTTTGAAGTGTACTCTAATTAGGTTAGTGGCTTGTTAAAATGAGCAACCTCACTAAAATCTTTTAAAAGCCGTCCAATAATTGAGCTTCGTCAGCACTAAGTTAGGCTTGCTATAGAGCCCTATCAATCGATGACTCCCAAGGGTGTTCGATCACAGTCTTGGGAGTCGAAGAAAAATAAACTAAAATATATATCTATCTGTATCTACTTGTCTATACATAATATATTTTACCAAATGTTGAGACGAACCAGGCACAGAAACCATTGAAGGATCAAAGCTTACGTAAGTGCTCAGAGTCACAGAGGTCATAACCACTGCCTTAAGGCTTACAGGCTACTACAGGCTGAGAACTTTTGTAAAACATAATACCATGTTTTCTGCCGGACAATCCAACCACTGCACAGTAGGGGTGTTTACTGCGATATAATGATCACATCATCATCATCATCATCATTATCAACCCATATTCCGCTCACTGTCGAGTCTCTTCTCAGAATGAGAGGGGTTAGGCCAATAGTCCACCACGCAGGCCCAATATGGATTAGCAGACTTCACACACGTAGATAATTAAGAAAATTGTCTGGTATGCAGGTTTCCTCAAGATGTTTTCCTTCACCGATTGAGACACGTGATATTTATTTTCTTAAAATGCACACAACTGAAAAGTTCGAGATGCCTGCCCCGGACCAGATTTGAACCCACACCCTCCGGAATCGGAGGCAGAGGTCATATCCACTGGGCTATCACGGCTAATGATCACAACGAAGCTGTATCACGTGGCGAGTAACTCGACACCGTAAGCCGATCCGCCGACGTGTCCTTGATCAGGTCGCGGTACCAGCCTGCGGTCACCCACTTCACCTACTTATTGCGATGCGTATTAATACACGACACGACTGGTACCTGTGACTGAACATATTGACTAAGGCTTCATTCACACGAGAGTTAAAAAATTGATGCGTCAAAACCCAGCGTAGCGTATAGTATGAAGTTGCTTATGGTCTATTTCCTACGCCCAAAATTAAAAATACTGCTCGAAAAAAATCGTTTTAAAAACACTGTCGTGTGAATATATATATTTGGGAATGCATTTATTGTATTTGTACGCTTTTTTAACGTGCTTACTAGCCATAAACTCTCACGGATAAGAATGTAGGAACTTATTGCGTAAACACTTAGTAATATATCGAGAAAGAAGAGATAGGCTTTAGTATACCAGAGGAGATATTAAGGCATTTTAATAATACTTTGATCTACCTATTAAGTTATTCTCTCGTAGTTGCAATTTACTTAATATTATTTTTCTTCTTCTTATCGTTGTCGCACAATGTCGAGACAATACCATCTTAGACTTGGTCTTCTTGCAGCTTAAAAATCATTGCCATTAACACTGAGTCCAATACAATCTTTAAATTGATTTGATTTGATTTTTAAATGTCTTTATTATATAATATATTGTAACAGTGTTGTTAGAACAATAGACTTATAAATATTTCTTATTGCTAACATGCTATGGTCATTTGTTTGTACAGGCTTACACACCTTTATAAACATTTAGAATAATGGCAGGAAAAACAATTGGGACATAATTTACAAAGTAATAAACTAATATTAACTTGAGACATGCAGGTACCAACCTACCACTGCTAAGCGCCCGTTTGTTGCAAGCACTTATAATACATGTACATTTCTATTAATTATATTATTACACAGAAGTAATTTTACAGATGGTAACTTATTCTACTATGGTATTTATTGTATATTATTGAAATGAACTTAATTTTTTTTTTTTTTTTTTTTTGCGGGTAATGCACAAATATATTGAGCGAACGGATCAGTGACGAGCGCGCCACCGGTCGCTTGTTATTACTTATTGCTATGAATCACCGAGAAAATAGTGATGGGGCAGTCTATATTTATTGTATGTCGATGCGTACGATAAAGTTTTGAGTCTACTACGACCTATTGACGAAACCAAAATGTTAGGATGAATGGGGTTATTATGTACATAAAAATTACGAGACAATTTAAGGATGTAATCTTTTAGCAACGGATATTTTAACTGATCATGTAGTTTTTTTAAATTAGTTCTAAATGGCGTATTGTATGAAATTTTTAATGCCTTGTTTTGAATAACTTGTAATTTGCAGTATCTTGTTTCAGAGATGCTACACCAAACAGGGGCTGCATATGTTATACATGGTCTCACTAAAGTGGAATAAGCTTTTAATTTTGTTTTTGCACTCAGCTTAGATTTGCGACTTAAGATTGGGTGCAGTGCGTTGATAGCTTTAGTCCCTTTGGAGATTAGACTGTCAATATTTTTACACCAATTAACCTTATTGTCAATTAAAACACCAAGATACTTAATATGGCGCTTCCAGGGGATAACAAGGTTCCCTATTTTTATTGTCTTGGTGGGAAGAGTACGTTTTCTGGTAAACATTATGCTCTCTGTTTTATCAGAGTTTAGTTTTAATTTCCATTTGTTAAAATAACTGCTTAGCAACTCCAAGGAAAGCTGCAGGCGTCCTACTATGAGGTCACAGTCCTCAGAAGTCGTGTAGGAGGCTGTATCGTCTGCATAAATAGCGAGATGCGTATGTGGTTGTTTTGGTATGTCATTTAGGTAAAGGGAAAAGAGAAAGGGGCCCAATATAGAACCCTGGGGCACGCCGGCTGGTATAGATTTCAAGGACGATTTGTGATCGTCTATAATGACTGCGAAAGATCGGTTTGTCAAGTACGATTGAACTAGTTTGACGAGGCCGGTGGGAACGTCGTTTATTATTAGTTTATGTAGAAGACCCTCATGCCAAACCGAATCAAAATCTTTAAATTGGACACATGCTTTCTATAACTACCTACACATACACACACACACGCACACACACACATTCGCACACGCACAATAACTTCGACGTCTGGACTCGGAACAGATACCAACCAGTATTTATTTATTCTAAAATAATGACGATTCAATGGAATGTTTACTACCCGTGTGTGATAGTGATATAATAATATCTATAGTTTAGAAAAATGTATGTTTGAAGTAGCACTATCTATTTCCAACTCTCCTCGTCCAGTCGACGTCAGTTTATGTAACATAATCCTAGTCTATTAATTAATTATAACCTTAATAATTCAAGTCCAATTAATAACCGCCCGGGCAGAAAAACAACAGAACAGCCCCCCTAGCCAAGTGGCACGTCGATTCTCTTTCTACCATCGCTAACGCTTTGAAGACTAGGAAAATGTACGGGAATGACAGATCTTGATCACGTGACCTATCGATAGCAAATGTCATACCTATACATCTTTCTAGTTTTCGAAGCGATAGCGATCGTAGAAAGAGAATCGACGCGCCACTCGGCTAGGGGGGCAGTTCGGATTAGGCGATTATCCCACCATTGTTATTTTATAATGGAGATTTTCTCGTTAACAACGTTTGATTAACTAGGTTCGAGCGTGAACTCCATGATTGGTAATTATTTAGGATTAGGTGACCTGTCACACAGGTCCTGTTACAGGTCGCCATGTAGGTAAACACAGGCCGCAAAAAATATACCCAAAAATAATATTCCAAAAATACATATAATAATGAAAGGTAATCTGTTTGAATTAACACCATCAATAAGTGTTTTGAATTGACGATTCTCATTTAAAATTACATACCAATCTTTCTACTTTTCAACCATTTCAGTTTAATTTTTTTAGATTAGCTATAAATAAATAAAATTAAAAGCCTTTATTGCTGACTTTTGTTTACAGTGTACATTTTAAAAAACTTTTTTTTTTTTAGATTAGCTATTAGCTATTAATTAGTAGGTAAAATAAAAATTACATAAAGTTTAAAGTAGTACGACTATAAGATTGAGCTAAAACAAAATATGTAGTATAAGAGCAAGTGTTTGTAGACCTTCGTCTAAATAAAAGCTAAAAGTTTGTCAGCTCAAGCTCCTACCATAGGCAAGTAAGTACTAATAGAGTTTACTTTATTTATCTTAAATCTTGAATCTTAAACATCTCTCGTAGTTACCATGATCTTAAATTCAAAGTTGCCCACCGTACTTACCTTGGTGGGATAAAGGGAGTATGCTCTGTCAAAGTTACAGATTTTATTAAATGACGTAGCTCTGGCCATAACATGCGGTCGTTCGAATACAAAAATACACAATTTCTTGTCAATAAAGAACGTAATATTCTAGAATGTGGTATACCTGAGGTGTATTGTAGAATGAAATATTAAAATGAACGGGAAAGAGCCGTGCGACCTGCTACGTCACTCGCATACGTTCATATTACGTCACATGAACACGACGCGACGGTCGGAAATTCGGAATGTAGGGTTGTCGAGCTAACTTTTCACACTGAGTACTTCTTTTAACAGGCAATGTGAGATAAATCTCCTTAAAATACTGAGGTGTTTTACGTAATTCAACATTGATTGACAACAATCAAGCATAGTGAGAAAAATACTAAAGTTTACATTTTTTTTTATTTGCTATGGAACATTTTTGATTCAACATTTGAAGATGCTCCAGAATAAAGTGCAGGTGCGTAGAGAGCAAATTTTTTCGAGTCTGTGTTGCGTTGGTGCTTAGATTTAGTCGGTATTACGCGAAGAATAACAAGTAAGTCATTGAATCTTTCCAAAATTAACAGAAATGGTTTCATACAAAATATCCACTTGTGAGAATTATCTAGTAATGGTATCTAGCGTGTCATCTAAACTATTGCTCGCAGCTAAAACTGTCTCAGTTAGCGTGTAGCACGCGGGAATTGTTGTACAAATTCTTGTTAACAAAACTAGAAACGAAATCCATTGTCAACTTAAAGAGCAATTATTATCTATAATAATGATCTTTCAACTATGATTAAGTAGTACTTAGTTTGTTTATGTAAAAAAAAAAATTAGACTCACTGTGTCGTTTGTCATTAATTTTACGGACCAGACGTAGCGTATGTCAGCAAACTGAAACGAGATTTTCATCCCTAGTTTGTACGTAGAGACAAGCGTCATATTTTGTTCATCAATGGCATAGTATACAATTAATAGTCCGTCAATATTTTCAGCGCAATAGCTTTAATAGCGTTATTGTGAACCAAATGTGTTGTACCTGTATATGAACTAACTTTATGTCTGGAGTATCTACCAATTCGTATAAATTTATTACGCTAAAAGAGACAAAAAATAATGCTGATAAATGTTTTTTTGTTTTCAACAATCACAGAAATTTTAATTTCAGTACAATCAGTTGATCCACGTTGTATTGTTCAGAATAACATTAAAACATAATAATTCAAATTAGTAAAGCTGTTTATGAATTTTAACAAGACTGAAGAATAGAAATTCAATTTAATATATACTATTGGTTCAGTTTTTAATCAATATGAGAGGCAGCCCTATGACAAGCTACTTTCGGCCAAAGAATGTCAAATGGTTTTAATTTCGCGTATAAATTGTGCTACCTTGGCGCCACATATTCTGAAGTTTGATGTATTTACGACTCAGTAAACGCTTCTTAAGGTGATTTGTTTTATTAAACCTCTGATACATACTAATTACAACTGACGAATAATTAACTTATACTACTTATTTGTATTTTTGTTGGTATTATTTTAACACTATTCTCTCACTCTATAAAATGTGTAGAGAAAGTCTTCTGCGGATGTTGATAAAACAAGAATTTTAACTTTATAACTAATCTTGTACAATTTTCATTAAGTATATCTTACAATGTTCTCAAGATATTTAAATATATATGAACATTATAGGAAATGGGATTCTAACCTTAGGGAAATTTTATTATAATTATTTTATTATATTCTGTAATGTATTATAGTGATTAATGTGAACTCCTTTTTGTTTTAGGTAAGACTACAATTCCAGGCCTACGAGACTTATCATGGAGTCGGATAATAATTTGAAAATAATAATAATAATATTTTGCTGGTCAAATTCCTACGCCATAAAAGGTAATGCTAATTTATTTTGATCTTCAAATCAAACAGGCCATAAACTGAATATACGTCTTCATAATGTACAATTTAAAATTCAAATTAAGTATAAACCGAATGTTAAGGAAAATTACTAAGAATGGAAATGGAACGATAAAGTAGAAAGAACACTAAAACGAATTTTTCACATTTTTGTCTATTTATCTTTTCACGGTAATCTCCAGGCTTACTAAGTGGATTAATGTGAATTTAATCAAAAAACAAAGTAAAGCTAATCATTTGATCGATTTTCATGTGGATTTTGCTGAATACAAACCAAATCAAAATTGTTTATTTTTGAAACAGCAAGTTTTTCAGTTTATTACTACTGATACTACACCGATTCTGAAGACAGATTATTCTAAGGAGAATTCTATTAAAATAATAATCATCATAATCTAAACTAAGTTCTGGTCAGGCTTTATAGTAGAGGCACGTAGAGGATCCCAATATAAAATATCTGTTTACTGGATGATTTTTTTTATATGAAATTAACTATGCCAATAAATATATTGCCAATGGCTTACCTTAAATAAATCAATGCACACATCACAACTCCTGGGTAGGCAGGTATAAACAGGTAAATCGATACTAGTAACTAGTTGACTTTGGTTAGTTGTTAATGTATTAAAGTTAAGTTAAAATGTCATTACGAACATACGGTACGGTATAAGTTGTCTGCGAAAAATCAGTCCTGGATTCCGGACATCATCATAATCGTATCCTGGATTGAATTTTTTTAGGCAGACCATTGGCAAAATATATTTATTATCATATTTAATTTTATAGAAAATACTTTTCATCCAGTAAATAGATGGGTGAAGGTCGTTTCTAATTCGGATCTTAAACAATTAGGCTTTGTATTATAATCAGACTTGAAGAAAATCATGTAAGATAATCGAATAGAACTAATGCGCGGACGAAATTGACGGAATACGCTGGTTTTGTTTTGATATGTATCGATTTAGTATAACGATGTAAACTATACGCTCGCCCGATTTACTCCGCCTTTGATATTTCGAAATCGTCGCGCCGCCTTTCGGCATTTCATTATTTGCGACACAATAGCTTTGACTGCGACCGACACTCGGGTGTTGCTGAATTTCATGTTCTCGTAAGTTGTAACAGTTTATCACGCGATATGTCGCGGGCGTGAACAAGTGGGTATATAGGTATTCAAGTCACAATCGAAATTCGTTTTCCCTTGTTATTAGATTTCAGTTGAACTCACATCACAGCGTTCAATGTGCCAAGCAAGTTTTCTCACTTGAAGCCCATATTCAAATAGGTAAACACTACTGTTATAACATAACCAGTGGCGTGCACTTCATAGATGCAAAAAAGCACTACCTACCCTAAGGACTCAATACAACCCTACGTTGGACCAAAGAATACATAGTTGGACAAGGAAATTTCCAATTTTTACTTAAAGTGCATACCCTAGTTAAAAAACTTATGCACGCCAGTCGCCATTGAACATATCCAAGCTATATCCAATAAAAAGGAACTACTAGGCGCGCTTATTACTACAGGAAGATCGAATATAGAACTAAATAGTCTGAATAAATATTGGTGGTGCTGCATGTCAGTAGATTGGTGGTAGCTCTTCTAGACGAATATTCTCACGAAGTTTAGGGTGGTAGTGTTTATGACTACGAGTAGTTATAAAGGTAAGTCACTATAAGGCCTAGTTCAGACTACTTTAGTATTTTAGTCGAGCACGAACGATTTTTGGGCGATAAATCCAAAAATCGTTCGGACTCGACTAAAATAATAAACTAGAACTAGCCATAACTACTGCCACGCGTCGTAGTAATCGTCGCGTAGTTGATGTCCGTTTGACTTTACGAAGCATTTTGACTCTTATTATAAATTTTCAAAATTAATTTATTCGGTTCTGAAATACTCCTACTTCATGAAGTATCTGCCAGCTTCCTTTACCCTTACTTACTTACAACGTGGTACTAAATAAAGACCATCTATATGTGTGTATCAATAAACACCTAATAATACAATGTAAAACAGAACCTTAGGTATATTTATTAAATCTCATACTACTGACTGCGCATTACTTTAAGAAGGTTAAGGCCAATATACAACGTCAATTTGTTGTTTGAATAAATATTAGTTTTGTTATAGTGATACCACTTAACGAGAAGGTAACTTTATAGACGTGACAAAAAAATGTTACGTTTTCGTACAAACTTGTTTGTTTTGTTATCTGATCGTTGTGGATAACACACACGTAATCCTGCCCAATTCATACCTACATCTTGTTTGAAAATCGATCAAAGATTAGACAAGCGATATGACGTGATAATTGATTTTTGACAAAAGCCCTCTTGCGATTATTTTATAACGATGTTGCGTCATATTCAAAAATATATTCAATTTTAACAAAAATAAACTCCTTTTTGCTAACGGAAGTTCACTATAATGTACTCGATTCTGTTCCCTTTAGCTATACCTACCAGTGAAAATTAAATACGAACCTCATATGGAATCGAGCGCAAAAGCGTAACCTCATGTGGCCCGGAGGCAAACAAAGATGAGAAAATGCGGAACGACATTCCCCTGACTGTGGAACTGATATTATACGAGTAATACTTGACGGACAAAACTCAAATATATTTTAATTTAATTTACAAATCGCTTTATGCCGGGCTAGATCCGATCATCATCATATCCGATGGACGATGGACTGCACGACATAGGCCTTTTCTAGGGACTTCCAAACATCACGATACTGAGCCACCTGCATCCAGGGAATCCCTGCGACTCGCTTGATGTCGTCAGTCCACCTGGTGGGGGGTCGACCAACACTGCGCTTACTAGTGCGGGGTCGCCATTCCAGCAATTTGGGGCGCCAACATTCATCGGCTCTTCGAACTATGTGCCCCGCCCATTGCCACTCCAGCTTCGCAACTCGTTGATCTCCTCATTTCTGATTCGATCACGCAGAGATACTTCTAACATAGCACGTTCCATCGCCCGCTGTGTGACTCTGAGCTTTCTATAAGGCCCATAGTTAGTGATCAAGTCTCGGGACCATAGGTCATCACTGGCAACACGCACTGTTCGAAGACTTCATAATCTGATGTAAGATGTAGATCTGATAGTGCAGCTGATTTTCATTTAATTTTAGTGTCAGCGTGAAGTAAATCGGCATCGCTCCAGGACCGCATCAATCCAAATGCCGCGTAAATAAATGAGTCACGGTCAGAGAGCCACCTCGCCTCGTAAATCAGTTCATTAAAACAATCCTTTTGCAATTAATCAAGAACATAAATTTTCTTTAATCGCTCATTCTGTCATCAAATGTTTATAATCATTATAATTTTAGTAATTGAGCTTTTGCCCACAGGTTTGTAAATAATGGTCTAATAACGTTAACAAAAAGTTTAGTCGCCTGATTTTAATTTGATCATCAATCGATTCAAATGAAGTATTTTCTAAAAGATTACTGTAGCAGATTATGATGTATTTCAATAGTTACTACTTACTACATTTAATTAACTATATTCAAAATTTAATTAACAAGAGAAGCGTAAGTTAGTGTGTATTTTCTTTATAACGAAAACATATATAAATATTATTTATAACGTAAATGTTAATTATTAACACACACAGTCACATGTTTGTGACACAATATGTGTTAATATAATGTACAACGAATTCGTTGTAACCTATAGTATGAGTAAGACTTAAAATTCATGAGTTCTTACAATATTGGTTGTTTGAAAATTAAAGTATGTCTGTTTTGTAGTGACTACTATCATGTCTATCATCAAAGATGTGACACATGAGGCAGCTGTGTGTGTCATCGCCTTGTTATAAAATGACGTATGGTAGAAAGTTCATAGAAATATCCAATCTGGTAGATCAATCGGGACAACGCAATTCTCAGGTGGGGCCTTAACTGCATTGTCACTTAACGTTAAAAGGCGAGTCGCAGTTTTTTGACTAAACACTCGAGCTTAGTCAAAAAATCAACAACACAAGATTACGAAAAACATAGCGCGTGACGCTTCTAACTAATTTAGCCTATGACAGACAACTGCGCATCTTCGCCTCGTCACATACTTGATGTCAACATCTTGTACCTACTGTAGGGCCGGATATGATTACGATCTAGCGAACTTTGTTTATTGTACGCCTAGTTATCAACCAAGTAGTTAGTTTGTTTCTACTCGCATTGTTCCTTCTAATCTCATAAACCTGAACAGATTTTAAATATCAAAATCTCTTTTTTTTCTTTTAAGACATATTTACAACTAATACAACTGTAATTGGTGAGGGTTTCGCACTATGAAGTAGAATTTACTGAAAAGAAAAAGGACCTCAATATTACTCCATGAATTTTAATTTAATATTTGGGCATTTTAATTATAATCAATTGTATGGAAACCTACAGAAGAAGAAGGGATAGAAGCTTTGGGAAAGTTCATTAGAAATTATCCTCAAAAAAAAAATGTTGACTTTTACGAAACTCTAAAAAATTGGGAGAGTAACCAAATAAATCAATTATTACAAGCAAGATGCCTCGATTTAAGCGAGTGCACCAAAGAAGCTCACGAATGACGTCACATGGCATTTCCTGTGTCATAAGATACAAATAAGCCAGCAGCACTGCAAATGGAAAAACAACAATGCACTGGAGGCTGAGTGAAGTTATGTTCCAATTATGTTAGCCGAGTATAAAATGACTCGACTCGTGTTACCCCTTTTAGCCGATGTCATCACAAAACGAACAAGAGATGTCATACAGCAGCTCACTAAGATGCCTTACCATTGTGGAGATGCCACACGTAACATTCCCCTGTGGCAATGTACTGGACCAAGCGGTCCTAAAATTTCAGCGTTACCGAATAACCGTGCTTTATCTTTTCATAAAATGCAGACAAATAAATGATTAGCGCCGCCCAAAATATGATAATATTGTTTTAGTGAACTATGTAATATTGTACGCAACCACGCACGTAAACTCTTTGGCCTGGTGTAGAATTAATTAATTATTATTAGAATTCTGTTTCCGTGGGGAAAAAAGTAAAACATATTTTGTTGTTAATGTAACGTTGTGTAAAAGTTTCACTTCAATCCATCGACATGAACACAACATGCGGAAGCTGAATTTTTTATGGATATGTGTTAAACACATAAAACACTCAAGAATACAATAAGACTGAATAATATTCACCGATCATTGTCTGTCCCATGCATAGGGAAAAAAAATCAAAGTACTCCTTCACAGATGAGAAACTCTTGGACATGTTTCAAATGTTTCTGATCTTCAAAATCTATTATAGGTATTGACAGATATGTTTATTATATAGGATGATTCGAATTATTGTAGCCTATCCTTTGTTAATGTATTGTAATAAAATCAATTTAATGTCGTTTGTATGTCATGTCTACTCTCCTAGCCGTGTCCGTCGTTCAGTGCTATTTATAGCCCATCGCATCCGCCATAACGGCTAATAAGGGATGATCTCCATAAACGATGGTCTCGAAGCTGGGAGCAACAATTGCCATTCGATTGTGAACTTTATGGCTAACGCCTCAAGAAATCCGGCTACTGATGTTAGAACTCAATAAGGCTCATTGTAGGTCGATTGAAATCGAGGATGAGTCAACAAAGCATAGTATTCCTTTGTGTGGACAAAGACTAAGGTCACGCTAAGAGGATAAGTGGTTTATACTGTACTGTACTGTTGATATGTACTTGACTATAGCACCAAACTAGCGGACGTCCACAACTTCATCTGCTCTTGGACCTTCTCACAAAATTCGTTTTAGCGAACATCTACCAACTATGAACTACCTCTCAGCCAAATTTCATTTTTGTCCTTCAAGCGGGTTTCGATTTTCGTGATGAGTGACCTTGCGCTTTTATATATTTAGAAGAAGTAGATAAATACCATAAACTAGACCGGCCACATACCTACATACTTTTTGTATCAAGGCAAGCAGCATAATTGCTGTGGGATATGGTTGCCGGTGAAAGCACATGAATCCTAGCACCTACGAGTATACCTCAGGTTGTCGAGCGCGAGGTAAAAGCATGATGATGATTATATTATATGTTTTTGCGTGTTTGAGTGTTGAACATCCAAACATTTTCACATAATATAATATTAAAAAACTCGTCTGCGCAATGCTTGTCCTGCTCAGACAACCTACGCATAGTTAAAGTTAGTCAGTGCATAGTAAACACTCCCGAATTAGCATCAGATCCTAGCTGCAGTGTCGCCTGCCTGCGTATATGGGCATATGTGCATTGTGTATGCTCACCAGATATATCCCCGCGCGCGCTGCTCTTTGCGCATTCTCTGTTACATATTAACTCATTGCACTTCATATAACTTCCAAGTAATTAATAAATTTTCAAAATAAGTAGCGGCCAGTGAAAAGTCATAAACACTGTTTTATATTAATTGACCAGCGCCCGCGACTTCGTCCACGCGAAATTTTGGTTTTCAGTAATTCGACTGGATCCAAGGATTTTTCAAATGTAGTCTATATGTTTCTCAAAAACATCCTCTATATGCTTGTAAAAGTCCCATTATAGTCGGTTTCAATTATATAATTCAATAAACCTAATAGTCATATCTGCTTAATTCGGTAAATTGCAAATTCATTAAAAACTTTTGTTTGGAGAGCTGCCTAATTTCTTACAATTTCACAACGTTACCAATTTAAAATTTTAAGCCAAAAATATCTCATCATACAACGTTATCTCTTTTGTTGGCTTTATGTAATAATTATCACTTACCTCATAATGGTAACTTCCGTTGTTTTAGCCCGACGACTTTGGTTCTTGGAAGTGGCATTTCCTCAAACTGAATGACATAATTTACTTTGAAAAACTTTCAATTTTACGACACAATATTATATCTTTAATCAAATTTTAAAATACTTTTTTTATTAAACTCCTTCTTAATTAAATTTCGGTACTTTTTTCTCATTAGGTATTCAATGACAAGTTAGCCCTTCTGGCAATCTTATCTGATATCAGTGACGATGCAGTCAAAGATTGAAGAAAGCATAGCATAACAGCGGAAGACCGGCACGTCTTTTACAGTAGAATCAAAGAATAGAAATAATTTATTTGTTAGCACAACACATAACTACATAATAACTAAAAACTGATACATTTATATCTTAGAACTATTTAATTTTAATACTAGAAAATATGTTGTGCCTATGACAGTAGATTAGTAAGTAACTAGCCATGGTCGATGCATACTGCATTCATTGAGTTTTAATCTCTTTGTGCAAATACTTGCGCAAAGTTTCCGATCATGTCATGAGTCATTAGCAGTTCATTAATATTTTAATTGAACCGAGCAGAGAAAGTCAACTTTATCTCATCAGATCGTGACAGTGCTTGAGATAGCTGGCTGGTAGCTGTAGTGTTAGTGCTAGACACTGGCGTTAGTCATCGCACTAATCGCGCGGTGGAATGTGGTTGTTTGTTAGCTGGACCTGCGTCATCGCCATTACTTTCATCTGCCCCACCTGCGATACATTAGTAATTAATGTAAACAATTAATATTTGTGATGTCCAATCTTTTTTCAGCTATAAAATTTATGAAGTATTAACTTGCATGTGTTTCAGTTTTATTGTGCATGTTGTTATGTGTTGTTGATGCGTTTCATTAACAGTGCGTTGTGGGTAGGCGTCCACATATCCGCATCCTACTCGTACGTATCGGACGCATCGCATCAAACGCCAACAACTCGAGCTGCGATGCGACAGTCGCAACAAGTTGCTTTAGTAAGAAATTGCATATCGATACTTACATGATTTTGCGATGAATTGTGCATAAAAGAGGATGGGCACTAAACATACGAGTATTGTACAAAATTAAAAGTTCATTCTTTAATATTTAGGGTTTCCACGAATAAACGGTGCTGAACGGTGCAGGGTTGTTAGTCATATCTTTTCGTAGTGGTATCACGTAGTATTTCCAACTCATTTCGATTCCATCAGACGTCAACCTGCACTTGGAACAGTCATCGTCTGCAAAGCCTTAAACGGACTGGTACGTCTGAAAGTGCATTACTCATCACCTTCAGTATGTTATACTTCTCTTTTTTTTACGACATGTAACTGTATTCCACTATATGTATATGAAAGACGTTTCGACTGCCTACGTTATTTAGTCCTCAAGCTCGACTCATTCCTGCCCGTCGGTGATGTTGCTGGTCCCATTAGCCTTCACTAGTTTTCACTGCAATCACACATATAGTTATTCTACGACTATGATAATGGGCGAAGTTTAGTTGTTCATATCACGGAGAGGCGTCCGGTGTCGTCGACCCGGCGCCGGCGCAGTCGCCGCGACGCGCGACTCGCTGGCACCTCTCCAAGCGCCGATGCACTAGCCGCCAATCTGCGAACTACTGTACCTCCTAGCTATTTGAAGCCTAAGAATATTTATGGTCCTGTCTTTGAAGCGTGTGAGGAGGATATATTCATTTGTATGTAATGCATATGTGTGTCGACTCTATGCTTAAATAAAATACTTTTTTTATTACTGCTGATTGATTACATTTACATACGAGTAGGCCTCCCCTGTCGATCTCCATTTTCTGTGTCCATTGCCATTCTCGTCCATTCAGGACCGGTGACCTTCTTATAGTCTACTGATAGATCTTGGTGTTTTGCAGCACAGTGTTTTCTCCCAGTGCAAACTCGTGTATTGATTGCAATATAATACAGGAAAAATGTCTTAAATAAAACCGGATTTTACCAACCAATAATACCAACCTGACACCATGACTATTATTATCAATTGGAACAGACTTAACGTTATCCATCAAAATAGTCATGACCGGTGCGCACTTTTATGTCTCGCGTGAAAGAAGCGATCTCGGTCGTTAAAGCGGCAAGGTTGAAATAATTCTGCATTTCAAATCTGTGCGCAATTAACGTTTTGTTTTAGACGTTGTAAAGTTTTACGATGCGCTGTATCGCATAAATTAGGAGTTTATCTCGTGTCCCGCGGATGATGTAGCGGACGCGCGTGGAAACTTTCCGAGAGGGAAATTAGAGTAATTTACAAGTCTAGCTGCTGTCCGGCGCGCCGGCCGCGGACACTTGTCCGCTAATTAATCGTATTCACGATGCAGCGTACTCGCCGTGCTTCTAATCAGAAGTGGGATCGCGCCATAAATAAACTAGTGGCCTGCCAAATATGGCCTCAGAATATTTTGTTTGTGAGAAATATGTAATTCAAATAAATAGACTAAGAAAACGAGTATGCTTTACAAACGACTGGAGTAGTATACTTCTTTAGCTCTGATCTCGATGACAGTCCGCCTCGCTCGATCACACTTGCGACGGCCTCCGTGGCGAAGTGGTTTTCGTGGTGGATTTACAAGATGGAGGTCCTGGGTTCGATAGCCGGCTTTTCTTAATAGGTTCAAGGTCGGTTGTGGTTAGAAGATTTGGCTAAGTGATTTGGCGTTCCGGTACGATGTCGTGTAGAAACCGAAATGTGCGTGGATTTTCATCCTACTCTTAGTCTGTATATACCGCATGGATATAAGTGGGCTGCCGTACCGTGTAAGTAGATATTCATTTGAATTTTCTGATACGCAGTTTATCATAGGGACAGCCCACGCGCAAATCAATAGGACGACATTCAGATGACACACAGACTCCTTCAAATTAACTGTATTCACGAGTAAAGGAAAATTACCAACAAAATTGATTGAATCAAATTGGTATCATTGCCATAATACGGAAGTGAAATCGTAGAACCTAAGATGTTTTGTTATTAGCCCATGAATACTTTATTTTTTAATCAAGTTTATTAGATATAGTATGAAAATAAATATGAAATTTTATTTAGGCAACATAAAATCAGCAGACACCATAGATATTATCGTTGGTTTCTATATTTGTTATTCCTATACTTAATATGTGGCCCTCTTAGGGAGACTCAAAGTCAATCAGCGGACGATTCAGCGAGCTAG
This sequence comes from Bicyclus anynana, assembly GCF_947172395.1. Taxonomy (NCBI): domain Eukaryota; kingdom Metazoa; phylum Arthropoda; class Insecta; order Lepidoptera; family Nymphalidae; genus Bicyclus; species Bicyclus anynana. The sequence continues at coordinate 18,636,520 of NC_069087.1, read as the reverse complement.
GCTTGGAGTTTCTCTTCGAGATTAAATACATTAGTGTTCGATCCGAATTCACTGACTTTTTGAACTATTCATTTCGTACCAAACTGTACAATAGCTGAACTGTGTCCATAGTGACGAGTTACGATACTATTGACGGCAGCATGTAGCTATATAAATAGAACGATCTTGACTTTGATTCCGTGAGCCATGGAGTTTGTCGGGGGAGCCATGGCGGCCTTGACTCTGACTTTCAAACGGAAGTTCAATGTCGTGCCGCTGCAACACTTCCCGGTCGATGAAGTTACCCATACTTTAGGCTTGCACGCTTTTCTCCTTTGATCTTGAAATTGAGCCTACAATAATCTTTAAATTACTAAACCAATTTTCATGAAAATTAAATGGGACCTATCTGGAAGTAAGTATTCAAACAAAAAAAGAATTTTCAAAATTGGTTGATAAATGACGAAGTTATGCGAAAAAAAACATACGCGTTGAAAACCTCCTCCGTTTTTAAGTTGGTTAACAAAACATAATAATTAGCTATAACCGTCATCAAAGAGGTTCTGCATTGCACCCGTTTAAACGTATGTATGTTTGGGATTTTTACAAAAACTATTTACTGGATCTACAACATCTACCTAATTTGAAGCCATTTGGAGCCTTCAATAAAATGCTTTAATTTGGGGTGATCTCTAAGTAAAGGGACAGAGAAATTAAAAAGACAATTTTCAACAATTTGCGAAATCAATGTAAAAAATAAACATCCAACATTTTTTTTTTTTAATTTCGGCAATTATATACCCATGTGACCCTCAGTCTCATAGCTCATGTATTCTAACCTCATAAGCTATGGTGTATCATATGCCCTTCATAGTATCGAAGAGCACCGTGACGAACTAGACGTAGTGATTTTAAAATAGACTTCCGACGGCGCAGTGCGTAGCGTAGGTACGGATTCCGTGGGATCAGACTCTACAAGTCTACAGGCGCCGACCGAAGCCCTCTGTGTTTGCTGTAGAGGGGATAACTTATTTTATTTAAGTTTAATTTTAATTGTGTCATTATAAATTGTTGTACGCCAGAAATGGTCAAATGCATAATTATCTGTGTATTCTCAACAATTAAATGAATATGAATATGATACTTCGCCGCTAATAAGCATAGCTTAGATTTGTTCAATTCTAATTAATTTATTTCAAGTAGGCTCTTTTGAAAAGTCATGTCTCGATCTCGTCAGTGAGTAGAGATTGTACCAAGAGAATATTTCTTTTACAAAGTATCAACCTAAGTACCTAATAACAAACGTTAAACGTTTTAAAGAACGTTAAGAAAGCGTTCAAATATAGTATAAAGTTGAATGAAGGTCTATTTCCAACGTCCAAAATTGAAAATTCAACACTGCTCGAAAAAAGCTCTGCCGTGTGTCCGTTAAAAAAACTCTCGTGTGAGGGCTTATACAACAAAACACGTGTTGTGGAATTTTTTGAAACCCCCGTCTGTCAATGCGACAAGAATTTAGTGGTAGTCACAGTGGACAAAGTTGACAACTTCTCTCTCTAAAATCGGATGTCTATTCAAATTAATCGCGTCCAAATCGAAGTTACGATGCAACAAACAGACACAACATGTTGAACTTATAATAAACCTTTTTGCGGAGGGTGTTGAAATTATCATTGCTCCGTGACTCAAAATGTTACAAATGGGTTCAGCTATATTGAAAACAACATTTTCAGAAAAACAAAGATGACGCGATGCGCTATCCTTAAAATTGGTTTGTGGAAGTCGTGAATCAAAGTTCCGCGTACAGTGCCGCTGCGGGGAAAATGCAATTTTACTGAACTCGTCAACATCACATTTTCAGCGAAAAATATTATATATCGAAAAATATTTTATAAACTAACATGTCTCCATCATGGTGATTGAAAATAACATCCCCGCGGTAAGAAGCTTAATTAGTTTAATCACAGAAAAGCAGGCATTTGAGGGTTATGTTTATCAGCCATTTACCTTTTACAATACAAGGACGCACAATCATGTAGAAAATTTCATTTAAAAACTGACCAATTTTACTTTGACAGTTTTAGAATTATTGATAAAGAAAATTATACCTAAAGGCCTTTTAGATATAGTCCAATCTTCAATTAAATCTCAAATTCAGAGCAAATTCAATCTTAAGGGTTGAGTTTAAGGTTGAATTTGCAAATGCGACTACTTGAATTGATTGCCAAGATTGAATTGATTGTTGTGTTTGGCACTCATTGAGTGGGAACGGTTTTTGGTCGCTGATTGTGCATCCACTTTTTAATAGGAGATCGATGTTATCAGCCCCATAAATAACCCCTATTAGAAAAAACCGTAGCGGGGATTTTCTGTTTCGTGATACATCAGCCAACTTCAGAAGAGAACATAAAATGGTGACATAGAAACGCGCTCGACTAATGTAGACTGATCTCGAAACACTCGATTCACAACAACACGTATTAATTGTCTCTCATTGCCAATGCCAATACCGCCAATACCACTTTATATTTATGCGGAGATGCGTATTCCCAAAGTATACATAGTACAACAACGCGGATCCATTTAGTCCAAAGCGTACTAAAATATCGAGCTATCAATTATACCTATTTGTGCAATCAATACTACACGCACATACCTAGTAGGTAATAATCGTGAATCGTAATCAAATCGGATACGCCAATTGCGATTAAATAATTTAAACGATTGCAGTTGAAGGTTTGTTTAAGCACTTAATTTATAACGCACACAATTCGCACATGCCTACAATCATTGAACACAAAATTTGCTAAACGACAAAATTCCGCCTGCTTCTGTGTGACGAACTCACTGCGACACAGAAGCGACTTTACTCGTAAAAGAGTTGACACTACTTCACCGAATTCGATACGTATGAAGAATAACAGTTGAAATCTAAATATCTTGGAAATTGATAATAAGTTTTAATTCTATTGATTTGACCTTTTGTATTGAAGTATACTTGGGATATTTTGATTTGATTATATAATTAGAGTTTAAGGTCTTGTTTTCATGACGTTGAATTCGTAAAAATGCGTAAAATGCATTTTGCAAAGCAATTTTTCCAGTGCATATAAATCAACGTTGCCGTCAAACGGTTATACATTCAATCGCGATTTAGTGTAACGTCTTACGTAATATGGAAATACGCGTTGGCGTTTCCATGACATTCCACAAGAAGTGCGGCCGCGTCACGCACTGCGCTGCGGCGTGCGAGTGGCCACGTGTGTGACGTCACCGCACTGCAATTAGCTGTGCTAACGAACCCTGCGCGTGCGCCGATAACACTGCGCGCCGCCCGCGTGATTGCACTCGATAGCCTAGAGCAAAGGTCCTCAACGTGGATGGTACCGCCCACTCGTGGGGTTTGACAATGTCAGGTCGTAGGCTTGAAAAAAGTTCCGTGAGGTTTTTAATGTGGACATGTTTTTAATGTGTGGTGGTTCAACAGTTAGCATCCTTCGAACTGAACTGGTGGGAGGCTTCGGCCATGGCTAGTTACCACCCTACCGGCAAAGACGTACTGCCAAGCGATTTAGCGTTCCGGTACGATGCCGTGTCGAAACCGAAAGTAGTGTGGATTTTCATCCTCCTCCTAACAAGTTAGCCCGTTTCCATTTTAGACAGCATCATCACTTACCATCAGGTGAGATTGTAGTCATGGGCTAACTTGTAAAGAATAACCAAAAAAACTTTAAAATTGAAAACCTCCTCCTTTTTTTTGAAATCGGTTAAAAAGCGTTCTAAACTTAAAGTAATCAAAAACTAGCGTTCATGAAGCTGCTATATTCATGATTTATATGTACATATACAGCCTTAGATCAAAAGGTAGGAGTGTGAATGAATGAAAAATGTGAATGATGCGCGTTACGCCCAAGATCAATGACACCAAGCTAAATTTTTATATGTAGCATAGACAAATCAGCACATAAATTAAAAAAAGTATTCTCCGTGTGAATTTAGTCTATACATATACATATACTATCTGTGTATAAAATTTCATCCAAAACAATGTTGCCGTGTTTGTGCAATCCTGTAACAAACACATACGGTCAAGATAATTTCAATTCAATTGAAGCAACCGAAAATCAGGATAATTCGGCCACTCGGCTCCAAGGTCCGCGGCTACTTTATCAGCTCGTAACGAGTAACGAATGGGCAATTAATGACGTCGGCCGATACGTGAGCCTCGCTCCGTGCCTCAGGCCGCTGATACTGTGCGGTATTATTAGACGGGAGGTGTTCAGCGCCATCTACTGGCCACACGCGAGAAACTGGGTCTGTGTTTTTCTTATTATTCTCATTCTTATAGTATAATTGAATAAAAGCCGGCGCTACTTTGTCGAAGTTCAATAAATCATAGTGAACAATTGATTTGTTTTGCTCTTATCCGCGAAAAAACGACGTATCCAGACGACGGCACCCATATCCAACAGAAAATCCTATCCGCGCTTTTCACCCCGAAACCGGTGCATCCTCGGATCTGGATGTCGACAGGTTTTCTCTTGGATTTGGCGGTTTTTCATGGATAATAGCGATATAAATCAATTCCTTAGGGCCGAAACAATTTTTTTCCCAACTGGACCTATCCCGAACTGCATTCTTTAGATTAATCCGGCACAGATCGGCAGCCTTCATCTCCGCTTCTATAAACCGCTGTCTGCTTCTAAGTAGCCTTTGGCCTGCTACGTCTTCGCTTGCCTCCTCTAGGATACCACTTGAAGGACTCCTGTGCAACATGTTAACATTGACCTATCCGGTTTTTATGCTTTTGATTTGGTCAAGGATAAAGGGGTTCCTTAGCGAGGTCCAAAGTTCATTATTGGAAATATTAACAGGCCAGAATATGACAAAGATGGTACGTAGACACTTGTTAATGAAGCTTATTTAAAATTAATCAATTAGTCACTTATTATTCCCTCAATAAATCATTTACGACTAATGTTCCGGCCTGTTATGATTGAATTACAAAAATCATTTAAAAATATATGAAAATAGTACAAAACCGGCATAAGCATGTTACATAGGGCATTATAATCAATCACAATAAACAAGCCCTATAGTTTGATTTGATCAACAATAAATAACAGAAAGATAATTCAAATGTAATTAGTTTTGTGGGCGGTAATGGTGAACATATCAGATTTCAAAGGAATATAATATTGTCACAAAGCAAATCTAACATAACGATCATATTATAGACATGTCGAAGGGTAATCTGATATGATATACAAATAAATATAAAATAAATGTGACATGATGTCCGTTTATAAATAGCATTCCGAGCGGAGTACGTAGAAGAGATTCAATTGAATGATCGGTCCCCGCGGGAAGCCGATGCGACTTATTTGACGGTATTGCATTCACATGTGAATGAAAATAAACAGCCATTGTGTGCAAATTGGACTTGGACCGACTTGCCTCTTGGGGACGTTCCGGGGTTTGATTAAAAATTGGTCTCTTACCTACCTTACCTTACCTATACCTACCGATGTAATAAGATTCTATTACTCGTATTGGAGTTTCGTTTTCCTTTTGCTATTATTACTTGTAAATATATTGAAGAACATGGAGGTCTACCAAACTAAATATTAGCTTAGACAATAATCAACAATAAAGTCTAAATTTAGTTTTAGTTACTTAGAAACATTTACTAAATTAATCTAATCTGGGATTAGGTCCCGTTCCCGATTTAGACAGTAAATCATTAAAATGCTGAAGTTCATTCCAGATTTAACGGCAGAATTTAATTTCTATACCTTAAAATTACCTGACTAACAGGCAGTAGCGTGTACTTCAAAAACACGTACATGCAGAAATTCATTGTCAATACCCTGACAACTCATTTTTGTAGTAAGAATTTTTCATTTGCTGTAATTTGAACGTTTAATGCCCGCCCTAGTTTAAAACTTTGTGCATTCGATTGCTAACAGCCAAAATTATAATCCTCAATAACAGTATCGTGTTGGTGTTGCAGGTGGAACAGCGCGATGTGCCCGGCATCGACTGCGCGCACCTCGCCATGGACACGGAGGAGGGCGTGGAGGTGGTGTGGAACGAGGTGCAGTTCTCCGAGCGGAAGAACTTCAAGGCGCAAGAGGACAAGATACAGATGGTGTTCGACAACCTCACGCGGCTGGAGCACCCCAACATCGTCAAGTTCCATCGCTACTGGACCGACACGCATAACGATAAACCGAGGGTATGTCATACAGTCATCTCGTCGCCTATACTACTTCTTCTACCGGCTTCTGTGTTCCCAGACACCTATAATGTGAACAGCTTTAAGGCAAGAGTGAATAGGGGTCTTCTAGACAAGCACGCTTCATCTTAGATCTCATCATCGCGCACCATCAAGCCAATAAACAATACAACAAAACCGCAATGGGCAACGAACACAGAAGATGAACGCACTGGTCAAAAACGAAAGATTTGAGTGCGTACCACTTATGGTGCGGAAACGTGGACTGACTCAACTCGTTCAGCGTGCTATGTAGCGAATCACTTCGTTCCGGAATTTATCCCTCAAAGAGATTCCAAGCATAGCTCCTTTTTGGAACCACTTTGAGGGATAAAATTCGGGCCGAAGTGATTCGCCAAAGAATTAAAGTAACCGTCATAGCTCTCAGAGCACCTAGATTGAAATGGCAGTGGGCTGGTCATGTCTGTCGGACGATCTATGGTGAATGGAATCGTAAGGTCCTTGAGTGAAGACCGCGTCCTGGCAAGAGAAATGTGGGACGTCCCCTACTAGGTGGATCGACGACCGCCGGAAGCAAGGCTGGAATCGATTGGATGCAAAAAGCCATCATTGCTATCAGCCGATGAACGTTCACTGCTGGATGCACGGTAGAGACGTGGTCACACCTACTGTATTCCTTCTGTGATTATGCCAAGAACACCTCCATAAAACCTACGAGTACATGGTAGGTACACAGTGAGTGCGACCACAGCTCTACCTTGGCCATTACTATATCTGAGCATTTCTCGATTTCTGTCTAAATTATTTTTTTGTTTCGTTCCGTTTTACGTAGTCGGGTTATAGTTTTTGAACATTTTTTTGCGAAATGAAAATGATGGATTGTATCGAAATCTTCAGGTCATATTCATAACGGAGTACATGTCCTGCGGGTCACTGAAGCAATTCCTGAAGCGAACCAAACGAAACGTGAAGAGGCTGCCTCTGCAGGCGTGGAAACGATGGTGTACACAGATACTGTCTGCGCTCAGGTATACGGCTACTCAATATATATTTTCTTTACCAATGTTAATTTTCTCTACGTTATATTAGTACATATCCTTGTTTTTCGACCTTAATCAGGCCTAAGATGCGCAAAAACGACATATCGTTTTTAATAAGTAATTATCTCGAGACGATAGAATTATCGCAGTTTAATCTAAAATAGCGCTTTCTTTTTTGCGGCGTTTGCGTTGGGACGAATATTGCTGCTATCAGTCAACCATATGTCTTTTTTATCTTCATGAGATATTATGTCGTTGACGCACGCTAGGCCTACCAGTCCATATTTTCTACGTCGCGTCGTTACAAGTAATACTTGACTTACCTTTTGAAGTTATCATATCCAAAATGATTAAAATAATATAGGTTTATCTATGCAATGAAGCCAACTAGATTCATTTAAACTTGAAAGTCTAGCTTACCGTGTATTTAATTTACCGTATTTGTAAATGTGGCAGTTTCAGTTCATAAATACAACGATGAAGCTATAATCGCAAACTTTTGGTGTTTCAGCTATCTCCACGGCTGCGCGCCCCCCATAGTGCACGGCAACCTGACCTGCGACACCATTTTCATCCAACACAACGGCCTGGTCAAGATCGGCTCCGTGGCTCCCGACGCCATCCATCATCACGTCAAGACCTGCCGCGAGAACATGAGGAACATGCACCTCGTCGCACCAGAGTACGGATGTAAGTACAACTGATTCCACCAGGATTTCTTAGGTCAAAAGGGAAGAACGAATGTTAGTTTCCGTTACCTTAATCTAAGCACAACTTCTAGAACTAGTAATTTTTGTTTAATATCCTTTTGTTTTCGTTTTTGCAAATGTTATCCAATAAAGCAATTTAATTTCTCGTCTGTTTCTGGTTCAAAGATTCGTTAACCTGTCATTACAAATACCAAAACAATGAAGTACCAAACGTTTTGAAGCTTTGAGCAAGTTGTGCAAGGATAGTGGATAATCGGAAACTGTAGCAACTTTACGTATTTATTGCAACTTTATTTCCCCTCGGCTCAGCATCGCAAATGGTGACGCCCGCCATGGATATCTACTCGTTCGGCATGTGCGCGCTCGAGACCGCGGCTCTAGAGATTCAGGGCAACGGCGACTCCGGCAGCCACGTCACTGACGAGCACGTGGCGCGCACCGTGGAGTCGCTGGAGGAGCCGCGCCAGAAGGACTTCATATACAGGTACTGTCGGGCCGCCGCCCTGTGCGGACGAGCCGGCTCTCGGCTCGTCTCCGCAGAGGTGGAGCGGACCCTCGCTCCAGCAGGGCACCTCGGTGAGTCCGGTTGATTCTCTCTAGGTCGTAAGGTTGTGTCGTGCCACGGGAGCGCAGGATTCGATGTAACATTGGCGTCCTGATGGTTTCAGATGCATAAACAAGGACCCGTCGAAGAGGCCCACGGCGAGGGAACTCCTCTTCCACCCGCTGCTGTTCGAGGTGCACTCGCTCAAGCTGCTGGCGGCGCACACGCTCGTCAACACCAGCGGTGAGTGCAAGTGACGATGGGGCGTCTTACGTATGAGCGTTTGTTGTTGCTGCAGTGTCAGCACAACTGTCAAATCGCGCACCACTTCGACACACACGAGAGCCACGCCACAGCCACAAACGTCGCCACCTTAGGCTAGAAGCGGAATTTTGTGGCGAGCGGCGGCCGCCGGCGCCACTACATAAAATGTATGAAAACTACCGGAAAGAAGTCGTGGCGACGTTTGTGACTGTCGTGTGCGTAGACACTGGCCGGGTGTTAAGGAGTGCTTGAAGAATTCATCACCCAAGAGGAACTAAGGGCTATAGCTTGGCAAGTTCATTAATGACACTACCATGATATGCGGGCGACAGGGGGGAAATGACTGCGCGGATGTGATCTCGTGCGCACGGGGCTTCGCTACCCCCCTTCCGGCCCGCGCGGACCATCGGAAATGTTATGAAAAAAATTGTCAAGCTATACTGCTTTTTAAATTTAAAATCTGTAAAACCAAGCAGTACGTCGCGGCTTGCGGACGACACAGCTAAGCGGACAAATAATTGCGCTCAGTGTTACTCTTTTCAAAGTCTCAAATCTCTAAAATGTCACTTAAATATTTTGTTTTATCTTTAAACGAATTTCAACGAATATAAATCACAGATATTAAAATCTGTGTGCAGAAATTATGTACAACCTAATAAACACCAATGTTTATTTGCAAAATAAAACCTTTTAAAATACTTGGAGTAACTTAACAACTAACAAGTACTTACGTAATATTCATACAAAGTTACTTTTCAAAGGTCGTTGGAAAAAATACGTATTTTCATTTGGAATTCCACAAAATAGAACTTTCTATTTTTATCCAAGCGAACCCTCCATTAAGTTTGTTGCTGCTATTTTTAGAACACGTGGGGTTAAGTGTTTCCGCTAAGTAATTAAAGTATGAGGCGCCATGTTTAAACCACTCCGTTATATTTTCATTTAATTTGTAGACTAATTTAACAGTATTCAGGGGTCTCGTTTATTCAAGATATGGCATTTTGCACTTAGTGCCCGTTTACAATTGTCGTTTTTGCTGCCTTTACATCATTCGATACCAAATCCTACAAGCTACTAAATACAGGTTTCCTAATTGGGGATTCACTTAAAACACTTATATCGTCAATTATACAACAATAGATTATTATTAGTAGGGGAGCTCGGGATGCTAAATTTGCAGTAACTCGAGCGTCATGGGGACCGATTGCATTTGGTAGATTAAATTATAGGAAGAATAAATGGTTATTTTCTTTTTTTCACTTTCAGCGGGGGAAAAAAAACTACAGACTTTAAAAGCAATTTTTATTACTTTGCATTACTGAAGTTGTAGTATGTAGTATGTGTGTATTTTAGCGATTAATTAGGAGATTATTTCCTTCAAAATAAGTAAAAAATTAATCGCGCTCGTAGCTCGAGAAGTAAAAGAAAAAGGGTTTTATTTTGTAATTTTTTTAACTAAAAACAAAATGTTTTTACAAAGTAATTCAAATAATTCAAACTATTCATGTAACACACGCCTTTATCTATTCTTGCATTTTAAAATACGTAAAACTATGTCTACGTCTACGGCTACGTCATAATTATAAGAATGTGTATAAGGGACACATTTTAAGATCTATTTACAAAAGAAATATTATTTTCCCCAAAAATATTAACTTTAGAACACATGTTCCTTGAACATTTCAAATTACTTTTCAGTAATGAATATAACCCTTGAGTTATGGGAAATACTCCGCAGCACCCTGTATAGTATATTGTTGGCAATCTCAGACTAAATACATAAGGACTAGTATCGCACCCAAATTCACAAACAAAAATTTCTGCCATTTTCTAAGGAAAACGAGCTTAGATTTCATACATATCTTATACTAAACTAGCAGTTTTTGTTCGTTTTTTACACCATTTAACTACACAAGAAGGTATTTTTACGAAGGTTTTTAACTGACGGACACGATTGTAAACTATGAAACATAGATTCTATAGAGACTGTTTATAATCGCATAAGATCGTTGATCATATACTTTGACAGAAAAATAATGTCTTGCGAGGCAGGTCTTTATCTAATTAGTCTGAGTTGGCAATAGATAAGTAGTATGTGACGTTTGGTCCGCAGCGAACATCTCGGAGACGATAACGGACGAGGTGTGCGGCGGCGCGGTCGGCGGCGCGCTGGCGAGCTGCTCGCGCGGCGGCGAGCTGCTCGAGCTGTCCGCCAAGGACCTGCCGCACGCCGAGAAGCTGGAGAAGTTCGTCGAGGACGTCAAGTGAGTGCGCGTCCGCGTACCGAGCAAACGGGCGAGACAGTGCCCTCGGCCGAGTGCTCGGTATGTATAAACATATTAACGAGTGCTCGGCCGTACGAAGCGCCGAGACAGCAGCTCGGCCCCCGTTCTATCTACTAGGCCGATTGTACACCCTCCCGCTTCCCCGCACTGTCTCGCTCGCTCACTCGCCAGGTCTGAACGTGCATCGTCTCGCTACTCGGCCGACGGCCACATGATTATCGTTACGTCGCCGCCTTTTCTTATGATAATAATTTTCGTTTTAAACATTTCCAAATAAAATAAAATACACCATGTCTGTTAGTAGTCAGTGTCAATGGAGTAATATTTTCTAACAGAGTGTCAAAATAATCCATCCATCGTCTGAAGCATTCCGAGGATGAACATCCACGGTCCAAATCCGACGTTGCTTTTTTTCTAATAATCGTTTTACGGTCCATCTTATCCGAATTATAGTGTCAATATAACTGAACTGACTGCTAATTTCAAAACACGTGTGAACAACTACTCGCTCACATCAGTGTCTCGGCCGAGGAACGTGTTACTCTCTCGCCCGTTGACTCGGTACGTGCGATCAAGGCAGGAGCGCGTTCGCAGGTACGGCATCTACCCGCTGACCGCGTACGGCGCGGCGCGGCGCGCGGCGTCCCCGTGCGAGCGCGCGCGCGCCGCGTCCGAGAGCGCGCCCGCGTCGCCCGAGCCGCGCGCGCGCGACCTGGAGACGCGCCGCGTCGTCAACATGATGTGCAGCCTGGTGGCCGCGCCCGCGCCGCCGCTCGACCCCGACCACGCCGACCTGCTGGTGAGTGCCGCCCCGCGCGCCCGCCCGGCGCTAGTGCACTCGCAGTAACGCTCCGTCTGTGGCAGATGACCATCCTGCTGCGCATGGACGACAAGATGAACCGGCAGCTGACGTGCGCCGTGTCGCGACGAGACTCCGCGCACGCGCTGGCGCACGAGCTGGTGCAGCTGGGCTTCATTCACGAGGTTCGTTTCACTTCTATTTTATTTTGCTTACCTTCGCTTCTGACATCTAAGTAAATGCGCCTAAGTAAATCTTTCTTAAAATTACAACACATTATCAAGTCGAGAAAACTTGAAGGTAAAAAAAGTAATCTCCGATTGCAGGCCGACCGCGACAAAATCTGCCGGCTCATGGAGGACTCGCTCCGAGGCAGCTTCGGGCAGGCGCCGCGCCCGCAGCACGTGGCCAGCTAGTAGCGCGGCGACCGCAGCCGCACCGCCGCCGCACTGCGACCGCACCGCAACCGCACCGACCGACACCGTGTAAGATCATCTGACTCTTCGTCTTAGACCTACCGGCATTTTATTGTACCTATTGCCTTTTATTTTTTAATCGTATCCGGTGAAAGTAAAAATGTAAATTAACGATTGGGAAGCACAAGTGATGGAAATTTTAAAATCTTTTATAAAATTTAATAGTTGCAAAACTCATTGCGAGAATTCCATCCATATTATTCCGAGTCTATTTGTCTTTTAGATAAATTTACTACCTACTTATCACTTCTAAAACTATATGAACAATTACATTTTGTGCATTTTGTGGCAAAAAGCCTATTTACTTAATGTAAATCTAATCGTTCATTTACGTTTTTCCTTTAAAAACAATCACAGTAAAAAATTTAAAAGTATAAAGCCAATTGTCGTTAACATTTTATTCCAGTGTGATCTAAATTTTAATTTTTACAAATTGTATAATTATTGCTGAATATAACTTATAAATTATTGTGTATATATCTAAAAGTTTTAAAATGTATAAAGTACAGTTTACGTTCGACTTCATAATTATTACTAGAAATTGACAGTTTACTTTCAACAGGGTTGCACGGACTGAAAATATAAAATTATTTAGGTAGTGTTTAACAAATGTATAAAGTTTTACAGGCATGTTACGTATTGTTTTCATTCTTATCGACTTTGTATAACAGCGGTCATACAATGTTACCCTGGAGAACACCCGAGCGGCCGCCGCAGACCAAACTCGTGACTGCTTCTGATCAATTTACTATTGACCATCTGGGATAGTCCAAAGTTTGGCGCTCGGTTTTGTGCGTAACTTTTCGTATTTAGTTCCTATATTTAATAATAAAAATAGTTCGGTCGGTCAAACAGTTTAACATTATATCAAAGCGATACTAAGCTAACTAGTGTATTGTATAGTCGGGCCTCTCCGCTGGCATTTACAAATATTCTACCGATTTAGAGTTTATAGATTTATAAGACCCGACTTTTTCATGGCCTTTAGAAATTTTATACTCTTCATCGTAGAGCCACAGCTTTGTGGTTGAAAGTGTGCTAAAATGAGGCCACGAGACGTTCGTTCTGCGCGGACAGCTCGCGAAGCCGTGGCCCTGCGAGAGAAGGACTCTGCTTTTAACAGATCTATCGAGATCTTTAGTAGCCATTTAGGAACGGGACTGAGTGTGAAACGATTTTCATAATGTAAGATTGAGTTTCGATGTTCTCTTTGTTTGGATCTAAGGTTTATAAAATGAACATGACAATTAAATTTCCTTAACATTATATCTCTGAATTTACTATATCCTGTTTTTGTGGTACGATTATATGATTCATAGTATAAACAACACACAATAAAAAATTGATTTTATCGTGACCCTCAGAATCATTACTATCATAATGATTATTTTTAAGCACTTTTACTGAGGTATTTCTGTTTATTGTTTGTTTGCTTGAGTTAAAGACTAACTAGCCCAAACAAAAAGAACATCGAGTACACTCCGGAGTGAAAGTGTGTAACGTCTCCCGTGTTATTATAGATTAGATTAAACATATTATATTAAAATGGTCTTATGAAAGAGATTTAGTATCTAGGACATGTATTTTTGCATACGAATGATTATGTAATTCGATTGAACGCGTATAAATCGATGTCGAATATCGATTAGCGTTAATAGTTGTTAGCTGTTAACACGTCGCGACTTGGCTTGTTAAATTTAAACATCGATGTGAATATAATCGATTTTAACAAAATTTAAGTCGCGGGTTTTTGATGGAGGTGTCGAATTTAGAATGGGAATATTTTGTCCAAAGGCTAGGAGAGGTGCAAGGCCTATGGGGAAACTTAATTATACTGTTGGATACTTAATGGAAACAGGCTTTAGGGGCTTTAGCAGTTTAAAGCCATATCTGAATTGATTTATCTTTGTATGTTGAAGAATGTGTATCAGTTGCATTTACTTGTATCATCAAGCAAAGTCATATTATGATGGATACACTTGATACAGATCTCATAATATGGAAGAGACGGTAGATTACATACCACACAAATTACTCTTCCTATTCTGATGAAACGTTCAGTCCCACGGTTCAGACTCATATTCAAGCCCCTTTTAAAATGATAAATATTTGTCCACTTATATCTGTCCCGAAGTCACTTAAATTAAGACATATTTATGACAACATATAACGCGGAATAAATAAAAAAGCTTAAAGTTAAAAGTCACCTCTCCTAGCAGACTATTCGAGCATCTGTGTTTAGTCTAAAGATACGTAAACGTCACGTTACGTTACGGTTACGTTAACTCGCTCCACCTCCTCGAGAGCGGTATACTAGTCGAAAGTGAATCTAATTCCGAGCAACCACAACGTTACTTTGTAAAACATTCGATACGCTTTTAAACGAAATCGGTTATACTATGTCCACTGATCTATTTTCTGTTTGACAATTCATTTTTGGACACTGAATTCTGAATCTGGGTTTCGATGTCCGACTTAGATCCAGGCTTAATTTTGGGCCACGATTAGTTTCCATTCGCGGCAAAGACGTAACGCCAAGCGATTTACCAGCCCGGTATGCAGTCCTGGATTAGCCTATACACTATTTAAGCAATTGCTGGTATCCCGCGTAGGAGGGCACCAGAAACGACGAGTAAATTACAAGAGCACACGAAAGTTAAAGAAATTTCAAAAATCATGCTTTTATTGATATTATGTTATATTCTGGCTATGGTAGGGTATATAGGTATGTATTGAAATTTTTTCATTATTTCTTCATAGTGGCCTTAAAGATACAAGGGTCCAAAGGGTATGATTGCCTAGGGCATCATGTTCCCTTAATCCGGCACGATGCCGCGTAGAAAACCAGTCAGATAGTTGAAGAAGCCTATCCGATATAGCGTTCTACCCTACCACCGTGGATTGTATGGCCACTTTATGAAAGATGGTATCGCAGACTAATGCTGTCTGAATGTACCCAAGTGCATCGATAAACTGCGATTCGTAAGTTATTATAATTCTGAGTAAATGAGGACAAAGCATTGAGCATATTTCATCGAATTGTCAAACAGGAAATAGTAATTGGACGAGTGACCTGACAGCACCATTAGGTAATCTATATTAAATTAATTATTGTAAATGCTAAAAAATATGGTCCAGGCCCTGATTTTTTATGATAAGCGTCATTGTTAATGTCATAAAATCTATTACTTAGATTTGTACGCCATAAAGGTCAGGTTCCTGGAGTGATTCGTAGTGGTTTGTTAGGACATCGAGAATGCTTTAGTAATTTAAAATTTGTATGAATGTGTAAATGTAAACAAATGATATTTAAAAAATATTTAATTAAAAACTATTACATTAATTAATTATTATTATAATGATGCGCAACTTCCACTGACGGAGCTGAGCTAGTACTCTCTTAAAATACCGCAGTCAATAAACTTATTCGTACAAATATCTCAAATTTTAATTAAAATACTTAGAATGACATTAAAATATAAACAAGGCTCAAGATGTGAGTATATTTTATTTTATTCTCTGGACTTTTTAAATAAATATGTCAAATCGAAATTAATGTGTGTTCAGACACGTCACATAGCAAAACAGACAGATTATTGCTTGACATATGAGTACTAGCTTAGCTTCGCTATCGGTGACGTGGCACTTTAACATATATGTATAGTGAGGCTTCCTCTTAGAGCTTTATGGATATGGTTATGTAAGTATACGGCAAATTGAACATACTCATTATTGAAATAAGGTTGAAATTTGTACTGCGCTCTCCGACAGACCCGTAGCAATCGACCACTGTTTAGTTTCTAAATGACGCCACGACACTTGCATCCGATGGCTCGCCGGATTATCATCGTTGCAAACATTTGAAGTCCACTTCAAAGATGCTACATTGTCCTTTAAACACACAAAAAATGCTTCCGATTATGCCACATAAAATTACAAAATCCACTAAAATACAGGCTTCATAATGTTTACGTATTGGATAATTTAAAAATTTTCTATGACCACCAAATAACTTAACATAGTTCATTACTCTCTCTGGATTAACAGAATAAACATGATATATTGTTTACCATTTTTGTTTCATAGGTTTTGTTTTTAATGTTGCTCATTCAAAGTAATTATTTAAATCATATCCAATTATGTAACTATTCATACGGAATACATTGAAGCAGCCCTTTGCTATTAAATGCCATATATGGTAATATAATGAATTCCACAACGGAACATTTATCCGGACCGTTTAATGCGAACAAATAGTTTCCGCGCCGATTTCCCGTCGGATGTTGTCAGTTGTATCGTGTGATTTCCAACAATTGCATGCAAGGTTTCTAACACCCCTCATTTGTGAGGTCGCAATCGTTTCTTAAAGCCCCAGGGGCCTTCGCTGCAGACCTTTGATTAGTCCATAAATATGCATTATCTATTGATATATTGACGCTTAGTTTTTCTCAAAGCCCATTCATTAATTTTATGTGGTAAATATATCTTGAAATAATATTCACACAACAGCAGACGCTAAAAGCTAACGTATAGTATTGTTTATCTTATGCTCTGTTTAATCAGAATGTTAGCGTATTGCCTGCTATCAAAAGTCTGCATCCAGCAAGGCTCTCGCCCTATACGTAACGCTATGTGGTGCTAATTAACCCGACTACAGCAAAAAGGGCTATATATTTAACACTCTGTATATATGTATTATGTAATTTCCACTTTAACTAAGCTGATTTTAATAATTCAGTGCTCAATTGACTCGTTATTAAAATCCGGATACCATTACTTAAGTCACTATGAGTATTCAAAAATGTGGTCACAATTTTCCGTAGTCGGGTTACATTTTGTAAATATATAGTGTTCATATAAGTATTTACAGTGGGAACAGAATTCAGACGCACCGAGTTCCTAATTATTTTGTGTCGGTGCTCGATGGTTTGTTCCTATGTTTTGTTTATTCTTTTTTCAGTTTTTGGTCAACGTCCACCGCTGATTCGGTAACAGCCAGTACTTTTTTAGTGAGATTACTCATAGCTACATGATCTCTCACACTGCAGGTGATACCGATCCGAGTATGGAGAGAAGTACACCTGCATTGTTTGTAAGAATTTCCACATTTATTGCCTGCCATCTACTCCTGATGAGAGATCTATTTATGCTATATTTTTAAACTAACTGATAACGCAAAATTCTCTTTAGTTCTATCGGACAACTTGTTTATATTTTGCCCATCTAAACTGCAAGATGTCTAAACTAAGTCAGAAATCTATTTCAAAATGTATTTTCTCTATTCAAATATACTTCCATCTACCTGTAATATGTCAATCTCATACCCAATTTGTGTACATTTCCTGGGGTGATGGCAGATGGTAATTTTATAATCCGATTAGTGGATCTTACAGTTTATTGAATATAGTATCTATGAAAACTACTTGTTGTGTACAGTCGGTGATGGACGTTGCGTAGTCGCATAGAGAGCGGTGCCAAAATACGAGGTGCCAATTTCGGAGTTTCTTTTAGACAATTTCATCTTTATGAATATTCTTTTTCCTAACCTTTTTAAACTTTATTTATTTTTATAGAATTCACAAGCGCCCGTTATTTTCTACCGCCCATCTAAATTAGTGACAGACGAATTAGTAATGTCAGCCTTTGCATATTAAAATGTTCATAAGATTTTAGTTCCTCGTTTTTTGCTTTATATTTTGTCCTCTGTGTTCCTAAACAGTTCAAACGTTATTTACTCCATGCCGCGTGAAACATAATTGATTTTGTTTTGTCAGTTTGTTCAGTTTTACTTTTTAGCTTTTGACTATTGAAATAGTATAAAGTAATCCACTGATATGAAATCTTTTGTAATAAAAATATGTCTTTATCACACCTGAGTACAGAACGTTTAAATTGTTTATCACTACACAGATATTTTATTATGGTAGAGACATATCTTTAAACCACGTATACTTTGCATTATCTCCGATCTTTTCTCCTTCGAAATTACTGCATTTGTGTTAAAAAATCAATAAAACACTTGTCGCGATATGACCAAACCTATGGTTACATATCTAAATCCCCACGTCAAGTCATGACCGGCTATATAGTAAACGCTGAGTCTCCTCTCAGTAGGAGAAAGGTAAAACCATGGTCTGGCAAGCTGATGAAGTTCGATTGACTTAACGCGTTTTGTTTTTATCACGATTTTTGAAAAATTCTCAAACATGCAAACCTAATAAGCTATTGAACTACATATTTGTAAGCATTTGAATTTATTTAATGCGGTCGCGTGGCATTGGATTGTTTCTATCATCACACACACAGACCCCCCCCCCTGTCCCATATCCATGTGTCGATATAAGCGAGTGACGTAGTGCAGAGGTGCGCGCGCCCGGCGCGGGGCGGCGCTTAGCGTAGTGTAAACGAAAGACTGGCTAATGTAACGAGTGACGAGTAGGCGGCGGCACGTCTCTACGACCAACGCACATTTTTACATGAAAAAAAATATTATTGATGGCAAAAGAAATGAAGTCTGATAAAAAGTGCACAGATATCTATTCGCAATAAATTCATTATACATATAAGATTATTACAAAAATAGAGCAATGGTATCGAATAAAAATTACTTCGGCTAATCTATCTTATCTATAAATCCGTTTGTTTAATATTGAAATAATATTTTCGATGATTTTCACTTCCTGGAATTCAATTTAGTAAAATAGTTCTATAAGTTTTAGGGAAAAAATATTATATCTAATGACTGCGTTTCTAAACAATCAAACTTGTTTATTACTGCCGCCGGCATTAAATCGTAAATAAAATGCAATATCCTCTAGTTTTCTCTGGCAAGGGTTCGGCTATAAATAATTTATCTACCTAAGTTTATATTTATAGTGAAATTAAGTCCGGAACTTGCCTATTACACGGCCATGCGTTTTTGGGTAATAGAAAAATGTTCTAGAAAAAAATCGTAGTGTAAATTATTGTGCGGAATTTTCTCTATTTGCGTAATTTTGATAAAAAAATAATTTTGCGATTGGTCGTAGACTGGCGCGCAACGCCGGGAGGCAGGTATAGCTAGTAAAGTGACGTGCCCTTGTAAATATATGCTTTTAGTCTAAAACTATATATAAATGATTATTAATATTACTACAAGTACTATGATGGTCTCACCTGTAACTTCCAAACATTTTATTATTTGCAGCGAGTGCTATCGAGTTAGAAGCGTCGCGTTTGTATTTACTTTTAAAACGTTCAATTTTGTTTTTATTTTGGTTAAATAAAGTTTTTTTTTTGTGTCATTCAAACCATATCTGTTCTTCATAGGCTATGCTTTTAATAACCTAATCTGCTGAGAAAGACTAGTGCATGGTAGAGGATCGCCAAGTTCCGAAAATCATATACTCTCACCCCTTCCTTTATTCATATTTGTAATATGAAATAACTACTTTTACTATTATATATGAGACTTTTATGCTATTTAACAGTTACGGTTTGGAAGACGCAACAATTCGTATATTTTTTATTTTCTTCATATTTATCTCCTTATTTATAAAAACTGTATCCATTAGTCAACACAAATGAACATCACTGTAAAATAAAATCTTTGTTTAAATTATATACCCAAATTATCTGTGTTATTTCGTTTTACCTAAGATGTTTTTTAATTGATTTCGTAATCTAAATTCTACCATTCGAACCGTTTTAGTAATCTAGGTACGTTATGATAATCAAGTTATCACTGAATATACTAGATAGGATACAACTAGGCGGACCACCAAATTATCTAGGGTCGTACGTGGAGTTAATACTTAGGCAAATTAAGATCTAGACTTTGCTTCTAGCGATCGTCCAGATTGATAGGCGAAAAGTCCTTATAATATTGATAAAACAAATAGTTATAAAGCTGTAATATTATCTAAGCAATAGACTATGGAATTTTAAAAACGGTTTTTTTTATACGGATCAAAAATGTACCTGTTTTGAGACTTTGTTTAATTATATTACTGTTTGTCCTGTTGTGTTTAACTATGCTTTGATTTATGTAATCGGCACGCTGATATGATGTGTATATGAACTTGGGTGCGTTTTGCTAAGCTGGTCATTTTTTTGCGCACATATTTACTTTGAATAATGTATTTATTTTGGATTAATTGGGATTAAATAAGAAATTTGTTTAACTTTCTGACGTTCATTGTTCCCAGTTTTGTGTGTATAAATGAATGACCAGCTTTAGAGCAAGAGCCCCTATCAACTGTATCGACATACTAATTCAGTTCCTAAACTAAACTTACACTTTTACGTAAAGTGGAGAACAGAAAAACTACATATTGTAAATCCTCGTAGATGCTTTTATTTCACCGCCATAGATTGTGTTTTCAAATGTACCAAAGAACAATGGCCAACTTCCAAACAAATTATTGTTCACAATTAATATTCGCGTCTATGGATAAAAATATGTAAAAGTATAGAGAATTCTGTTACTGGACAGTTTTATCTAAAATTTAGCAATAGAAGGAAGTCAGAAATTAAAGATATTTTCTGTTTGAAGATTGTAGTATTCGCAGTAATAGTACTATCTGCTGAGCAGGCAACGAACGTATGCCGCCATTTTCTTCATAAATTGAAAAAAATAAATGAAATTATATTTACTAATATTTTAAAGAATTTGTGGTTTGGAGGTAATCTCTAGAGCTACTGAACTGATTTAAAAAATTCTTTTACCACTAGAAAGCCACATTATTTGTGAGTGTCGTAGGCTATTATTTCATTCCCGTATTATCACGGAAACGGGAACTATGCGGATAAAACCGCGGGTCCGTCGGCTAGTTTTATATAAATTGAAATAGTTTACATTTATAGACGCTTAAGAATTTTATCAACAATTTTCCGGCCATTGATCTTTGTGGCAAAGAACCGCGGTGATTATAGTTTAGGGTACGAATAGTATTGTTAACTCGCTATTACTACTGTGAGCTATTTTATTATTTGTAATGCTTTATACTTGCAATATAACATAGAGATTGACTCGTGTACCTCTGTCCTTACCTGCCTTTTTAATTATTTTATTGTATTATATAATATAAACTTTTATGTCTAAATACTTACGTCATTTTTAATTATTTATTTTGTAGTGAAATGGACACATGCGTTATTTTTTGTTTGTGGTTGGTTATATTGTGAAACTGCGATAGGTTACAATGCGTCAAGCGTCTGTCGTTATTGGTTAATTTATTTTGCTGTTGATATCATTTGTGTTTTAGCCAATAGTGAAAGAGTATCGTTCAATGGGAAAGTTGCTATTGGCGCATTTATTGCTGTCGAAGTTTTACAATATGGCTGTCGTCTTTGTATTGTAATATAATCAGCTGTTTTCTTATTATCCAAAGAGGAATGTGTTCATTTATGAAATTGCCTTTTTTACTTTTGTTTGTTTTATTATTTTTTTAATTTTTAAAAGAAATTGTAACATAAATATTTATTGGATCCAGACTGCATTTGCACTCGGTGTTTAGTTCTCTCCAAGTGTACGTACTAAGCTTCCGTACCATATTGTTATATTTAGTGAGGCGTATGATTGTGCTCAAAATGACATAACCAATCACTGAAGGCCGAACGATCGAGTGATGTATGCATATACTATTATAAAATGAAAATGTCAATAAAGTGGTATTTTAAACGGCCAACTGTGTTTTCCTAAGCAACGTTCCGATTACCTCAAAGGCTTTATTACTTGGCCACGGAACATTCGTCGCGGCGAATTTCCTCGCGGTGCAAGCGACTAACAACTAACTAGTTAAGAAAATATCTATCTATCGTTTCAATAACCTACTGACAGATAGTTTGACTGTTACTGATAATCGAGAATAGCTATTTATCTGTAATCTTGGATAGGTTATTGAAAACGGCCGTAAAACAAATACACAGAACTGATGCAGAAATTCGCCGCGCTGTCCCGTGGCCAGGTATTTAATGACAGAGCACGGCTTATTAGTCCTCTACATGTTACTTGAAAAAAGAATATAATTACTTTCAGATTTTACTCGGAACATATTTGTTATAAAAACCTATGATAATTGATGAAATAACCTAAATTCCTTTCATTAATTATTTCTACAAATGCAAAAGAGCGCATCGACAAAACACAGTATGGTAGTGGACTTATATCAAATTTAATATAAACAATATTAATTATGTATAATACAAGTTAAGGATTTCTTAAAAAACTTGTTATACAAATCATGTATTTTTTCCAAACGTTGTTTAAGACTTAATGTTTAAAGCTCTTGAGAAAACTAAGTAAGGTAAGTATTTTGACATCACAGACAGACACTTGAATATTATTAATATGTATAGAAAAATAAGAATTGAATGAGTTCGGTAATGAACTAGTGAGAGGCTGTGAGGCTGCCGTGATTGATTGCTCTTGTCTGATGAGCTGATGATGATGATGACTGTGCGATACGTCTAACAGTAACACTCTGAGAAATATTTAATTTAACATTAAATAAATAAGGTGTTGTGGTTTTAAAATGGTGATTACTGTTCATTTCTAAGAAAAAAATCAAGTGACGGTATTTGGAAGACTGGATCTTTGTACAAAAAGGTATGTGATAATAATTTTTTTACACCATTTTTATTAAAATAATATCCCAAACCATCATTTCACAAGCACTTTTAAAGCCATTCATGTCATAATCTCACTTTCATAAAATCTACTTTGTTCCACTACTTATACACTAAATACATACTAAGTAGGTACATTGTAAATTTTACATACGAACATTTGGTTATAAATTTTTCTTACCACACAATCGCACTAATCGAACATTAGGTATAATTATGATCTATCTGTACATTATATAAGTAAAGTCTATACTTATAAAATAACACATACTGTTTAATCTATGTACAAATCATAATTGAAGTCAATAAATATTTGACAATATGTAAAACTAATCTGACAAAGGCAAAGGTTAAAAGTAACTAATCAGCAAACCATAGGTATATGAGTCAACACATAAATCACCTTAACTTTAAAATAAATATCTCTTGTTATTCTTATTACACAACACGATCCGTCTAAATTCATAACATTTACTTGTTCATAAAAACAATAACAATATAAATGTGAAAGTTATTCAGATATTCGGTATTCAATCGAGCGTCAACGTCTAGTTATATTATGGAATTTGGGACACGAGTGTATTCCTGTAATGCTTTTTATCCTGAGAAAATCTGCGCGATCCAACCCGCGGGCGAACGCTAGTGCCTACTATATAACAATAGTAATGTACATCGCGTTACATAATATCTATGTCTAATGATACTTCGACATAATCTTTCGTTTTTAAATTTCATAACCTGTACTGGTAAGGCAGTGTAACTGGTTGGGGGGCCACTTCTTCTTTTTCTTCCTGATCGGGCATGTAATAGTGCAGTTCGTAAGCGGGCGATAGCTCTACTAATTTATCACAGTTCGGCTCGCACGTCTTCCTCGGTAGAGCAAATTTTCCATTGTACAAACCACGCATGAACGCTCTCGACGACGCTACATCATCACCACTCTGAGATTCAGTGTGGATAATGCTACTGTTGAATAGAATGGGAAACTCTGATCTGTATCGTTCACTGTTTTGGTTGAAATTGTCTACAAATCTTTGCAGGACATCTTTCCGGAATTGTGTTTCGTAATCTTCGTAACCGTTGTCTATCGGCCTAGGCGATTCTTTGTTATATCTTAAGTGAGCTGTATTGGTCACGCCTTGCGCTGGTGCCTCAGTGTACGGAATGTACCCAAAATTCTTGTCATATTCGGAGTTCTTTGCTGCCACCTTAACGAAATCTTTGTAATGTTTTATGACGTAAGTGCCCCTATCGAAGCTCACTTCATCATTTAGTGCTACGCCTGGATCAGTCGTTAGTTGTGGTCGTGTTAACAACATTTTCTCTGTTAAATCTGATTTGCTGCCAACAGTACTAGCTGATGGTGTTGAAACAAATGTGGGCGGTGTTGTCGGAATAGGCACAGATGCTGGCAGAACGTGTTCCGGCACATCGGTCTCAGTTGTAAACGATTCCATTTTGAACTTAAAGCCATTATCGTAGTCGTTAATGTTAACTTTTTGCGTCGTCAAGGGAGGGAAGTACTGTACGGTAGCTTTTCTTTCGGGGAACGCGTTGACCGAAAGTTTGCTCTTCTGTTTTAGCCAATCGGGTTGCTTTGCCACTATTGTTGAAGGAAAGAAAGGAGTACTTGGCCTGAGTGAAGTGGTAAATTTCTTCAGATCTATCTTAGCCATGTTTAAATAGTCGGTGTCGTCTTCGTCCGTAGAATCATAATATTCACGGAACAACTTTTTGGGAATCGTAGTTGCGAATGAATTTTTACTTACACTTTCTGTTGTTGAATTTGTAGTCACCGTCTCAGTCACATTTTGTGGTTCTCTAGTGATTCCATTGCCTCCAGTCGTACTGTCTAGAGCAGGCGAATACGTAGTGACGATAGATGTAAGTTCATCAATTGTGACTCCTCCGCGCTCCCCAGAGCTACTATTTTCTTCATAATCAATGTAAACGGTATTACCGAACGAGTCTATTTTCTTTCTTTTAGATTTTCTTTTCTCACCCATCTTTTGCAGCCTCTCCCTTAGGTCAGGTAAATCATTTTTGATATCTTTTTCAGACAAATTGTTCCATTCTGTCTCCGTCTTGTTTTTTAAGACTTGAGTGAAAGGCTTAGAAGAATTTTTTGGTTTAAAAACTATGCCTAGGGAGCTTAAGCTTTCGTTCCTCCAACTGTTGTCGTCCGGGTCCCTGACAAATTGTTTTGGTGGCATAACTTCTATTTTCTTCATGGGCTTATAATTAGCATTCACTGTATACAGTGTGATATTTTTAGATTTTTCGTTATTCATTGATTTAGAGTTCACTTCAGATGACGAATTCGTTTCAGCTGAATTATCAAGATTAACACCTTTACTTTCTTCAATTTTGTGATTTGCGTTGTAGTTAAGAACATTAACTCGTTGACGCTGATTAACATTTTCTTCATAATCTTTAATTGCCATTTCCTTCATTAATTCTTCTTTCATGGTATCCTCGTTCTGAAAAATTAGAGATTTGCATAATTAAATATAGATTCGCTAAATCGTTTACCACTTTTAAAGTTTTTTGTTGAATTTATACTTACCATTACGATTTGAGATTCGAGTTTATTTTTATCTTCAGAATGTACTATATCGGTTATGGAACTAGATGTTTCAAACATTCCTGGAATATTAGTACTGATTTTGAAATCAGCCATCTCAGGTTTTTTTTCTGTTTCTGTAGAAATTTCAGTTGTCACATATGAAGTGGAAGTCGCTTCTGAAGTTATAGTTTTTCCTGAAAAATTAAGAAATCCTGCTCGTTTGGATTCGTGACCAACTTGTGTAGAAGATAAAATATCAAGATGTGCAGTTGGACCGTCCACTTCCACTAATGGTGTTAAGGTTACTGCGTTTTGACTATCATATGTCTGAAATTTTAGATTCGATGTTAAGAGATCATTTTTTAATGATTCCAGCGATGGGATATCAGATGTGACAGTATCTTGTAGCGCAACTCGTACGTGCTTTGTTTCTGCATTTAGAATCTCCTCTTTTATATTATCTTTGATTTTTTCTCTGACAATTTCTTCTGAAGAATGCGATGGTCGCTTTCTCTCAATGGTCTTGTATTTTTTCCATTTAGGTGTGGGGCCTAATTTATTTAGACTTGGTGAAAAATGTTTCTGCTTTTTTATTATGTCTTTTGATGGTTTCGTAAATTGTGGTTTATCTGTGACTGTACGGTCTTTAGATTGACCTATAGTAGTGGTTTCTAATTCAATTTGTTCAGACTCACTTAACTTTAATTCACTTGTTGATAAATCAATAAAGTCTGTTGTAGTTTCTCTTTCAGATGTGTATTCAGAATACATCGAAACCGAAGATTTGTCCTCTAAACCAAAACTAGATGTAAATGTTTCCGCTTCTGGATTAATTAAAGTTGAACTTTCCGTTGTTATTTTTTGTTCATAAACCGTTATTTGCTCTGTCACTAGATTTTTGTTTGGTATATTCGACGTTTGATCGGTTGTATTGGGCTCTGTTATGAAATCTTGTTTGGGTTGTATCGTTTTTGTAGCCAACAAGATTCCATTCTCTTTTCTTTCTTTTTTGCCTTCTGTTTTGTTGTTACTCAAGTTTAAATGATCAGAAACTATCCTGGAATTCCTTTTAACTCGCAGTATAACGCTGTCTTCTTGAGCAAGATTTCTGTCCGCATGAATGGCTTTTGTTGTGTGACGAAGCGTGAATGCTGTTGCGGGTGCGTCAATGTTTGATAACACGATGATACAGCATATAACGGAAAATCTGAAATACAAAGTAAATTTTGAATGAAATGGTATCGAACTTTTTCTAAAAGTCTACTTTGTTACTAGTGATAGGATTTTTGTTTAGTAACTATATAAGTATCCGTGATTATTTAAAATAATTTTGATTAGATAGGTCATTCTTTGAGAAGATGATAAATGCTGTTTTATGATTAGATTTCGGTTATACGGTATGAAATGAATCTCAGTTTTATATTATATTAGTACAACAACTTGATTGGTTTAATAGCGACTTTAGATTTCATTTATTTATTTATTTATAGATACGAACACTAATCTAGTTATCCATTTAGTGAATCAAGGAAATTCTCCATTTATGAAGGCGAAATATATTGCAATAATGTAGGTAATAAATAATAATTCACAACTAAAATCTACATAAGCCCGACAAGTGGACTTTATCACGCACAGTCTGGCGAAAGAACTGTTGTTAAAACTGGTAGATATTTTACATACATTTCGAAATAAATTTAAATTAATAATTACATCATGACGAGTGGAGCTTAGTTTGAATCTACGGGAATAGTTAGTTACTATTTAGACACGATTCTGTTTTTATACAACTAACTGATAAGGTGTGAACGTCCTTCCGGAACCAGTTTTTCCTGCTGGGATAATTAAAGGTATTCGCTCCATCCGTGGGTGTAGCAGGGTGGGTCCAAGCTCTACATCAACTCGCAAGTGGATTATTTTGTTAGCTGTTGGGCGGGTAATTTCAAAGATAACCTCGAGTCTCAATGAGGTATGTCTACATAATTTATTCATTTTGGTGGAATATTGATAGAAATAATAATAATTAAGTACTCCACATGTTTTAGAAGGTAGGTCCGTATTTTAGTGTTACCGTTCAGTCTAGAGCATTATTTCATGCAATTGGTAAGTAATAATTTTTTTATCCATAATTGAACTAAACTTGCATATTACATGTAGTACGCAAGTTTGTATGTTTGCATGTTGTAGCTATCATTCATACAGAGAGAAACCATTGTTCCACCAGTTTTATTTTTAAACACTTGTACTCTTGTAGAGCTGACAATCTGCTGTCCATTGTAAGTATTGGTATGTAATCTAATGCCTGCTTGTCTTGTTTATAAAATATGCCTTCCCTTTATATCTATTGTATCGCTTGTTGTGACTGTGTGTTGCTTAAACGGTGAGTGCGTACACTGCGTATGTGGTAAATCCTTCATTACCCTTATAAGTATGATTACAGGTAACTGACTGTTAATGTTGCATTTCTAACTTACTTAACAAGTTTTAAATGTCAAAAAAATTACGTGTAATTGAATCATATTTAAATATCTCCGCATTTAACAAATTAAATAAATGATGAGCAGAATGTAATATTTTGTTCTTGTATAAAAAGTACGTTAGCCATGCCTCTAAATCATAACTTTTCTCCCTCAAATTAAGCAAGAGTGTGTGTGTGTGTGAGTGAAGAGTCTGCTACTGTTACTGGTTATCACTAGTGCGTACGACTTTACTACAACGGGCGAGAATCAAACCTAGAACCTTGTAGATTTAAATTGTTCCCCTTTAACCGCGAAGCCTGAATTGATTGAACGTTCATTGTGAAACGAACTGATATTCATCGTTAGTCTCGCTGTGGGTCTGTGATGCCACGGATTATCAGCTCCTGGGTTCGAATCCTGTGTCGATCTAGGAAACCGTTTCTGCTTGTTCAAAAATATGACCCTAACTTAACTTTTATTTCTCTTAAGTTAGTACGAGTGTAAACGTACCTACGAGTACCCTTGAATTACAATATCAAAAACAATGGAAAGTGTAAAAAATTACGCCTTCCTGATAAGTTAGCCTTTACAAGGCTATTGCCGAAGTGATGAGGCAGGTATTGTAATAGTATAAATACAACCAAACCATAGGTATTCATGAATGTGATGGATGTAAGGGCCACTCATCGATGGTCATGTTAATTATATATTTTTGTCTTCAGTTACATTTCCAGTGTGGTTTAAAAACGTGATGAACATAACTTTAAAAAAAAAATAATTCTGTCGAAATAGATAGGTATAAAACGCAACTAGGTAGGTATATGTTAAACCATGCCCTCAGTCACCTAATTTTACTTAGTTTTGTAGCTTTAACGTCTAGACTTTAGTTAGGTACTTGTCACTCAAAGCCACTATGATCCAATTTAGTTCATTGTGCAAGTATGGAATTTAGATGACCTAAATCATCTAAATTCTATATTTGCCTTCTATACCTTCATGTTTATCATAGTTTTAGCTTTTATAAAATAGCTAACGAATTTCTGGTCATCGCAGACTCTCGCTGTATATTGCCTTGCATAATTACCGGCGCTTAACAATGATAGTGTAAGAGCAAATTTTAATAATAGAAAAAAAATGCCTATATAGAGAGAAAGCTAAACTTTTTAAACGAACAAGTTTACCGCAACAAATTGAATGTCCATGTAAACTGTTGACGCAAGAAGTCAATCCGCTGGCCGCGCGCGGTTAAGTTACTAGGGTAGCCATCCATTTGAATTTACTCGGAATTGTCCTAGTTTAACGAGCGTCCTCTATGCATACCATGACAAATCTCGAGACGAGGAACAGGCAATGTCGACTAATAGGAGCCGAATGAAAATTTCGTTGCGACTGAAAGAAAAAATTGTTTAAAATCTATAAGCCATGTCAAACCATTGCGGTAGATAAAAATGAATACGCAGATCAAACAAAACCTAGGTTTTTCTGTTATATGTAGGTATGGGTAAGTGCCTACTAAAGAAGTTTAGGTTTAGAGCTTCAAAAGCCGGAGTCTTTTTGCATATTGTCCTGGTGTTCAGATTTAAGAGATGGCAACCCTATAAGTTGTAATGTTGATCGTTGTGGAACGATTGTGCTCGAAGAAATATGTAAGCAAATTGAGGATGGTAATTTTGTGTAGTGTAGGTAGGCTATGCAGTTAATAGAGTTACTTAATCGTGTTCTAATCTAGCTCTTCCGTAACTGTAGTGGAAAGCAAATTAAGAAGGAACATAATTTATTATAAAACTGACAGAAATACAAAATTTTAATTGCTATAGGTAGGCTAAAAATTGAATTGTTTTTGTTACTCAATGATATGCCAGTCCTTGACTATGTTTCATCTGATGTTAAGTGATGATCTAAGAAGAAGCAGGTTTATTTAGCAAGTTTATTCTATCCTTATAGACAGTTTATTCTATCCTATCGACAGTTTTACGCATCTTATGGGAACGCTATATCACTTGCAGGTATAAGTTATTATCAGGGCCCGCCCATATGGCGATCAGAGCAGTCGCTCCAGGCGCCAAATCCTAGAGGGCGCCTAAATAGTAAAGAACGTTGGCCACTCCAGATTATGGTCGAGATCTTCACGTTCCATACTTCTTTTGCACTCACAATTAGGAGCAAACAGGAGAGGCGCCATAATTGGATCTCGCTTCATTCTAAAATTTACTTCGGGCCGGCGCTGGATATTATCTTATCTAGCCACGGACGCTGCCTACCACCAGACCTGACATAGGCGGCAATGTTATCATCATTAACTGCGAACTGCGTCCACTGCGGGACATAGACCTCTTGCGTTTCTCCTTTTGAATAGCTTACTATACACGATGGGACACACAGGTCTCTTACTCGTGTACAGGCTAAGAGGGCTTTTTTATTTAATTTATCCCCATGGGACAGGCAAAGATCCACGACCATTCAACCTGATTGATGCCTAATAAATAGTGCATTTTTACGAAGCTTACCATTGTGGTGTATAAATTCTTTTTTAAAAATCTGTTACATTCAAAAAGAATAATAATCTTTTTATCATAAAAGTGGAAACGAATATATTGTTACTAAACCGATTTTAATGAAAATGAAATGGGTCCAATCTGGAAGTATACTCTTTCAAACAAATAAAGAATTTTCAAAATTGTTTAATAAATGAGAAAGTTATGAGGTAAGAAACATAAAAAGCATACGTATCGAAATGAGAACCTCCTCCTTTTTTTGAAGTCGGTTAAAAAAGAACCGAACCGCTAATCCGTAACATTGAACATCGACAGCGAACAGACATGAGTGTTATGACGGCAACTCGTCACGCCCTGGTTGGCAGTGTTGGCACTCACCTGCAAGCGTTGCACAGTGACATCTTCATCGCCGCACGTTGCGTCACAGGCACCACATGACAGCCACACGCGCGCGCGCCGCCGCTGCCGATCGATCACTGCAATCGGCTCCACAATCTATATCAGCCGATGTAAACAATTCGGCGATGTTCTAACTATGCAAGTGTCGAACGAGCCTTTCATTGACCAACTAAAGCAAAGTCAACTGATACAATAAAATGATCGAATACGATGCTTCAATTTCGTATCTACAACGGCCTTCAATCATTGCGGTTTCCATCCGAAATACATTAACGGATTCACACAATTATTACTTACATAAATTACTTACAGCAGTTACGACTAACAATCATAAACATAATTAGGTTTATTTAGGTACTATAATAAGGAAATTATAAATTATCAGCATTTTGCATACATTTTAGGAGGTAGGTCCATTGTATTATAATAGAGATTTATAGAGATTCAAATTATATGTAACTTAATTAGTATTCCATGATATAATTTCTTTCATCAATAGGTCCACGATTGTGTGATCATGGGTTCGATCCCCGTCCGTTAGATTATTGTCGTACGCAGTTCCCACTCTCTGCACAGTGTTTACGATTACATGAAGGGAAATGGGAAGATCGGTCGTATCAAAAAATATGGTTAAAATTCGTTTACAAACAAAAGAAATTGACTGTAAAATATATTATATTTATTCACAAGTTAAAATTACATGTATTTTTTATAGGTACCTTTTACTCACAGAAATTATAGTTTTAACGTTAAGGACTTATTTTTATTACTCGACTAACGGTTGGTAAATTTTAAAAATATCTAACAAAAACAAATTTTTGCTTAAATACAATATTCAATGTACCTTTGTCTCCGGTTATGTTTTATAAATAAAATATCTAAATTCGTTATTTTGTACACTACTATTACTCGTAATAGGTATACAGGGAGTCCCGTAGTTATTTTATCAAACGCCAGTGAAAGATAAACCATCTTACACCTAATTAATCTATCTAAATCTAATTCGATTAGTTGTTAAAAAAAACGTAGGGTGACCAAGTTATATTTTTTTTCTATCGTGAATCAGTTTTTCAATACCGTTACTGGCTGCTGCAAGATTATAAAGATCTGTTTTTTTTTAATCTTACAGATTGAATTACCAAAGTAAACCATTACATGTTTTTATAAATAATGTTTTATTTATTTTGTAGAAAAACTTTGAGTGCAATAAACTGCGAAATTAAAATAAAATGTCTTTATTAAAAAAGCGGAACATAATTTTAAAACTTATACATGAAAAATTTGTAAATTGGTATCACAGAATAGAGAATAGTCAATTGCGTGCACTTCATAGCAGCAAGAATGCTCTGTCAACCCTATGGACACCTGTATTGAAGAACGAATTTTACATACTTTCAGTATAGTGCTTAGTACTTACTCTAGTTAAAACCTTGTGCACGCCACTGTATATACATAGGACTCTTCTTTGTAGTTACAATGTTGCTGGTAAAAAAATTAAACCGACTTCAAAAATATAAAGCGTATCGACTAAACTAAAAAGCAAAAAATAAAATCGTAATTATTATGTTTCTGCTTTTTTGCTGTTGATTACTTGCTGATCAATTTGAAGGCGGTGCTAACCTGAATTCAAGCAATATAAAGATATCATAAAGATTAAGGTTTTTCAGACAGTGTTCTTTCAGAAACAGCTTAAATTAACACGACACCTAGCTTAGCAGCGCCTGCAAATTGATCAGCAGGTCTGTTTTTTGCTCCATCATCAGATCGGCTCCAGACCGTCATTAAATTGTAGTGCATTAAAGTACATAATGAAACATAAAATCATACAAAAAAAACAGACTCGAATTGAGAGCCTTCTCTTTTAAAGTCGGTTAAAAAGAAGTGCACACATTCCAACTTTTTTCTTAGAAAAAAAAAGATCCCGTCGAATTGATAACATCCTCTTTTTTGCAATCGGTTAAAAATGTTTCACATTTCACATTATCTGCCTACTTGCTCAAAATTACTAGAATTATTTGTTTGGATTTATAAAAAAAAAATATTAACGAAAGTTACTCGACAGATAAAAAGGTTTCTGAACGCTACGGTTACGTCAACGTCAAAGAACATTACCATGCCAAATGTCAAGTGTCAA
The DNA here is from genome assembly GCF_947172395.1 of Bicyclus anynana. Taxonomy (NCBI): domain Eukaryota; kingdom Metazoa; phylum Arthropoda; class Insecta; order Lepidoptera; family Nymphalidae; genus Bicyclus; species Bicyclus anynana. Next base: position 18,603,524 of record NC_069087.1, on the reverse strand, counting down.
GTCAATATCAAACCAAATTCAATTTTCAAATTTGATTTGAATTTTAAACGGCTATTGATACGAGTGATTAATTTAATTTATATTCTTTTGGTAAATTGTGAAATTTGCATTATACTTACATACCATGGCTGAATTCCGGACGCCAGTAAAGGCAAAAGCAATTGACATCGTTGAGAAGATCACGATCCCTCCATCACCGTTCCTTAATAGACTTGGCTATGGCACAGGTAAGAATTACGCTTTACTTTTCGGGTTTATTTACTAATCCATGAGGAATAAGACCCCAGAATACAGATAAAATTGCTTTTGTTTCCTGTTTTCTGGAACTAGCACGTAGACTACCTACTGGTTTAGACCTACTCCAGGGTACAAGCGGCTTAGAAATTACATTTAACATAAAAAAACTCGTTACGTTAGAGTAAGCAGAGTAGTCACTCATAACGTCATAACTGGGTTTTAGGCAATAAATAGGACCAAAACCTAATAAGTAAAAGATTTAAACCTCTGAACTATTTTGACAAGTTATCATTTTGAATTAAACTTGAACTTATGTTAATTATTATTGTTCACTTCGTTTATGAATGAGGAGGGAGGTATTTTAGAAACAATAAGTTTGCTATATGCATTGTATATTGATTTTTATCTTAAAGGTGTATCAGTGATGCAGTTGATGCGTTCTCCTAGAGCTGGGCAGATTCGTTCGCCGTGGGCTTTGAAAATGCTCAACAAGAGAGTGAAGCCCAACAGAGTGTACACTGAGCGCCTGCAGGCCGAGGCTGATCTGCTGCAGCGGATGTCTCACCCCAACATTGTGGGCTTCAGGGCATTCAGCAAGGGGAAGATACTGTACCTGGGCATGGAGGCTTGTGATCTGTCTCTAGGGGATATGATTGAGAAGAGATTGGACGAGGATTGTGAACCATTTGCTCCAAAGAAAATATTGAAAGTAAGTTATTTAGTTATCTACAATTCTGTAAGTTGCTTGTGTATTGAGAGTCCTAATTAGTATGAGTAAACATATTACTTTGCAAATGTTTCAAGATGTACAAAACATTTATTTTGCTGGTTTCTAAATTATATTGGCCTTGTGTTGTGCATCTCTCCATTCATATTTCTCAGCAATCTGTAAAAACACAACAGATTATGATATGGAGTAACTCAAAAGATGGATACGACTCACCCCGGTCGGCTACACATTAGCCAGTATCTCCAATGCTGCTAATGTCTAAATGCAGTGATAACCATTTTACATCAGGTGACCAGTTGACATGCATGTTCTGTTATGCATATTGCATAAAACTTTGTTTTTATATGTTTGTATGATTCTATGTGTTCAATATAGTAATTTTTCGTTTTGTGGTATTGGTATTTAATATTGGATGATTTTTTTTTAATTCAAGTGGTAATAGTGTGTTTTTCTATGAAATAACAATGCAGTGAATAGTGACCCTGCTTACTGCATCCAAGGACCAAGGCAGTGGATTTCATACACACAACTGGAAAATATGTGTGATTAGGATAGGTGTTTTCCATTGTCTGTGCGTATACATTATAAAAGTAATTATAAATGTAAATGATATAAAATCAGTTATCTTATTATAAATGTTAATGTACTCATATCAATAGTATGCTTACCTTTGGGGCTAGACAGTGATGTGTGTATTGTATAAGTTATATATTTATTTATTTATCTTCAGGTGGCATCCGACATTGGCAAAGCTTTAGAGTACTTACACACCAAGATGCAGATCCTGCATGGAGACATGAAGTCCTACAACATTCTGGTGAACGGAGACTTTGTGGTGTGCAAGTTGTGTGACTTTGGTGTTTCCCTGCCGCTGGACGAGAATGGAGTCTTTGACAAGGAGAAATCTGAACAGGCCGTGTATTTTGGTAAAGTCGACATTACAATATATTCTTCATCAAATCCTCTAATACATGTTATGTATTCTTACTCAATATTGCTTGACACTGCTATTTTTCAATATATCTATCTATAATATGTAAACTATTGAAAGTTGGCAGGGATGTAAACCACAGTTATAGGTTAGTAGATGTCTGTTAAGAACAGATTTTGCGACAGCAGGTTGAAGGAGGTCTAAGGGAAAATAAAAGTAGAAAATAATCATGACTATTATATGCAGGCACAGAAGCATGGAGCGCCCCTGAGGTGATAAGCGGTGACACCATCACCAGCAAGGCTGACATCTGGCCACTCGGTCTCACACTGTGGGAGATGATGAGCCTCATGCCTCCACACTCACAGACTGATGACGACACCCTGGACATGAGCATGGACAGTCTTAACGAAGAAAGCATGGTGGACATCTTCTCTGAGAGATATGGTAAGCTCTCAATCTCATAGTTGTAACTAAGCTCCCATGATGTCTAATTTATAGTTACTAACCTATGCACCACTTATGTCATATTATATACTTTTTATTTGCTTAACCAGGTGTATGAAATGGCCCTCTCAAATAAAGTATCTTATCTCCCAGTTTTGGGCCAACTGCAAAGGATATGCAAAATTTTCGTGAAATCTGCTCAAGATAATTTATTCCTTCATTGTTTAAAATTAACAGGGTTCAACTGAGTCTTTAATCAGTCGAACCCTGTTGAACACTGAATCTCATTGAAACTCATAGTTTATGAAGATAATCACAGGACCAAGAAGGCAGTTCTAATAAAAAATTATCATGTCTAATTGTGATCTCCAGGAAGTCGGCCCGACATCCCGGCGAACATATCGGAGAAGGCGTACAGGGGCCCGCTGGCGCTGTTCCACTGCTGCACCGAGGCGGAGCCCCGGCGGCGCCCCACGGCGCAGCACCTGCAGCTCAGCGCCGACCACTTCCTGGCCGACTTGTAGACCACTGGCACCTGAGGTTCAATGTGCGCCAAAGGGCATTGGCTAGTTTTGTATGAGGCCGAGATGATGATTTATAAAAAAAAAAATTAAACATAATCCTACTTCAAATAAATTAATTTTGAATTTGAATGTAGTTTGTAATATTGTAATTAATTATTATTAATTTGTTATAAATTTTCATTTTTATTTTTATTTTTTACTTGCCTGAATATAGGCTGAATTTAATATTTGGTTATGGGCTTTAAGTAATTCTATGATTTCCTCCAAAATGTGTTAAACAATCTATCTTTACAACTTTATTACTTTAAAATATGTATGTTCTATCTTTAGATGCGGGTAATTTTGAGGGATTTTAGGTTTTAATAATATTTTATAGGGAAAGTGGTAGGTTTATGTAAATAAAAAATAAATGTTTAAAACAACTATATTCAAGTAACATAAATAAAAATTCAACAATGTACTTCTTAACATCTAAATACCTGTCGCTTCACAATATACCACAATTGTATACAAAATTGTGTTTTATAATACATTATACAATATATAGTGATAATGTATGGTGAATGTACTGAAATATAGTTGTGTTTATAAATATCTTTCTAAATTGTATGTAGTTGTCAACTTACACTGAGACAATGACACGTCTCCTGTAATGCTGTACTTCAAAACTTATTCTATAATGATAATTAAATAAGTAATTCGAGATTGTAGTTTTTAGCAGATCATATAAAACTAGTGCATCTATAGAGTACATCTTCAAAATAATATCTCTATGGTAGTGAAATACTAGACCATAGTCTAGTGAAAATCTTTTGCCAAAAGTAAAAAGGAAAAATTAAAAATTAATATTCAAAGCAACTGTATAGATGCTTTTTTATGATAATAAAATTCATTTTATAGAACAAAGTGCTACCTTAACACAACATAATATTAAAAAAAAAATATTTATACTTTGTTAATGATTACTTATAATTTAAGCAGGTATATACCTAATACATTTTTTATATAGTGTACTGCATTGTTTTATTGCCACTGGCGTTATGTGTTGTGCGGAGCATTTAGTTATTGTCATATTGATATAATAAATAGTTATCATGACACAACTTCTAGTATAAAGTTAAAGTTTAATAGTTATAGCTTGGCAAATTCGTTCATAACACTCCGGATGGCCCGCGGGAGCCGGGAGTGGGGCACTACCCGCGCAGTCGTCCCCTCCCGTCGCCCGCATATCATGGGAGTGTCATCAACAAACTTGCCAAGCTAGTAGTATAGTAGTAGTGTACTTATAATTAGTATAAAACCATACTTCATGGAATAAGTGTGTTTCTTTAGAATAAAAAAAACTGGTGAAAATGTTTGTTTTAAAAAGTACTATTTATAAAATTACGAGATTCAAGAAACAAATTATTTCCGATACTAAAATATTAACAGTTTGTCTAATTGACTAGTTAAACTTAAATGTACTTGTGAGAGTGCCTTACTACTACTTAAAATAACTTGTAATATAGTTTAAAATAATGGTCTATATTACATAAAACATGAATATTATTATAGTTAAAAATAAAGAAATTTATTCAAATGTGGACTTGTTTTGTTTTTTTTAATAGTCATATTATAATAACAAACACAAAAAACATACGCGTCGAATTGAAAACCTTCTTTATTTTGAAGTCGGTTAAAAATGGCAACTGGTGAAGACAAAGTTATACTTGAAGTGCAATTATATTCCACTTGTGGGCTGGTTGGAGTTGACAATTATTTTTTGGTGTGAAAGTTTCAGCTTTAAGCACAAAGTCAAGTTGCGGCCAATGGATATACACAGACTATAATTAATCTGTGAAAAAAAAGTACTTTACAGAAGAGTTGTTGAGTTTTATTTTTTCATGTCTCTGTTTCTGTCATAGTTAAATAGTTTTGCTTTCCTTTTTAAATACCATGATAGAACATAACAATTGTGTTTTATAATGTGATATTGTTATACTTGTTATCGCCGCGTTGCAACGACTTGCGATACGGCTTCAGTGTGCTCGTGGCGTTCGAGCTGTTCACATCTCTTGTTGTGTAATTTATGGGTTACTTGGGATAGGCGGGAAGAGTGACTTGAGTGGAAAAGGGGAGTGGTTGTTAACAGTCAAAGGTACCTTTTAACCCTACACACAACGTTCACAAGTGCGTGACTTCACTCAAGGTCATTCTCTGCCATTCTAGGGTCTTATTTTGGTTACAGTTTGATTTGTTAATTAAGTTGTTCTAACAAATGTTATGAATCATAACCTTTGTTCGACATTAGTTTTCTTATTTTTGTAATCACTTCTGAGTCTGCTAAAATACTTTACAATAATATGCATTTCCTAATCTTGCATGGTTCCGATTTCACATCTCATAGAGAAAATTATATTTCTGATTTTTCACTTTTATTAACATTGTAGGAAAGTACCTATACAAATATAGTAAGTATATAATTATTGCTTAAAACAAAACAATATTATCTAACATTTAGGTATTAAAATAGTAAGTTATTATATGTTTATAATAATTCGTGTAGTGTTACGATATTATTGCATGTACATTTCATTACTATATTAATATTTACATATATAGGTATTTTATGTGTAGGTTCTTACATATAAAGGTATCAAGCTTAGGTAGCTGATGTCAAGACTTGAGCCTTTTGATAACGATTTTACTACATTTTTACCTGAAAACCTAGTTCTGGTTAGGATTAACCCTCAGAATACAGAAGATTAACCTTAACTTGTAATCCTCTGGTTAGATGATTAGCGCGCGTTTATCTTAACATTAGGTGATAGTAATCTATCAAATCTTAATTATATACAAAAAAAATAACGCGATAAGTCCCTTTGTATAATTGTGTCAATAATTGACATTTATCTACATAATGATTGTAGTTTTCCAAAAATGGTATCTCTTTTTGTGTCTTACTTTAATTTGACTCAGTTTTAAAATAAGCCCATTTTAAGCTCTTTGTGAAGCGAATCTTTGTGTTTTTCTGTTGAATAAATACGGTTTATAAAATATTGCTTTATTTACAGACATTTTATATTAAAAAATAATTATTTTTAGTCAATATATTGCTATTACGTGAGGTATACATATAAGGCGACGCTACAATGTGATTACTTGATAATTTGATATCATAATATGAGAGAGTTTATATATTTTCTTACAAGATTTTTGCTCGTCGATAAGTTATACACCTCTTAAATAATACCGACATACAAATCAATGTACACCAAGATGGCTGTAAATAAACAATTTCCTAGGAACTTCGAAACTTATTTACAGGAACTACCGATTTATAAAAATTATTTAAAAACCGATACAAAAGCCGCGAGCATAAATTGAACACGCGTTTATTTATATATCGACACATAGATGGCGCTATAGCTTGGCAACTTCGTTCGTAACACTCAATGGTCCACGCGGGCCGGAGGGCGTGTAGCGATAAATGAAAAACCCACGACTGATGCACCTCATATTCCCGCACGCACGATTTCACACCCGCGTAGTCTTTCCCCCCGTCGCCCGCCCGCCACTACACATACACTGACAATACAAGAAGTTGATGGCAAAAAGATCCACTGATATGAATAGGTATTGTTGGGAGTATGCGCCGAATTATTTTTGGAAATGCTAACAATGGACGTTAGATGGGTAATGTATAAAATCAGTTTTTTTATATTATACCTACATACATAGAGTCTTGCTAATGAAAGTAGAGACTGAAATCGCCCCTCAAATGAAAAAAAAAACAGTTAAACAAAATAAAAAAAGCATGCTTTTCATAATTTGTTTTCTTGTTTGTGAATACATTACTACCTATAAGTAAGTATTAAACTCAGTTAATTGAATATTTGCATTATAACTTTCAGAATTATTTTTAAATTTGACGGGCGCTTTCAGTTTACTTTCATCATAGACAAGAATATTTCATTAGCCAAACTCGATTACTACGTATTGCTTATAGCGCCATCTATCGGATGCCCATGGTTTACGTTTAACGATACTAGATGGCGCCACACACCGCGAGCGATGGCAACAATACGTAATTGCCTAATAATAATAAAGCCATCTATCGGTCAACTATGGTTTACGTTTAACGATACTAGATGGCACCACACAATATCACTCGCGGTTGGTATTACGAGTGTTCCTTAGTCATTGGATCCAATACACAATGCTATGACATGAACGTAATGAGAATGGAGATGGTGAGTGGTGGCAGTTACATGGTGTGAGTCGTATATCACGAGTGCTCCAGCTGCTTGAGGTAGGCGACCACGTCCCGCTTGCCGGCGCTGGCGGCGGCCTGCAGCGCGGTGAGGCCGGCGGCGTTGCGGAGAGTGGTCACCGGCACCACGTCGCTGCCGACGGCCACGCGGCGCCGCGCCAGCAGCCGCACGCACGCCAGCTGCCCGAACATGGCCGCGCCGTGCAGGGCCGACTGACCGTTCTGAACACATTATTAATAATAGGGGATGAAGTATGACATTGCTGTTTTATTGCAATAGGTTTTTTAAATTGTACATTTTCATATGTCGCTAAATTTTCTACGTAATCAATAGTTATTTATGCAACTGTCCGTAATGAGGGTGATCGTAGCAAGAGTGGTTTTTAGTAGTTAGTAGTAGTTTAGTAGCAGCACGAGTGCTACTATAGCTAATTACGTGCAGTGGTTTACAATACTTTTTCTGCGACCATGATAAAAGAAATTAATGAATTATTAAAACTTGGTAAATTGGCATTCGGCAAGGCCTCCTGGACTTTGTATCGGCGTGGCCTTCTAGATTTTGGCTCTTGTAAGGAAGCCTGAATTGTAGTAGCCATGGCATTGGCCATTGCCCATTGCACAATACGAATACGCACGAGTGCTACAATCGCTAATTACGTGTAGTGGCATACAATACTTTTTCGACGACCATGAGAAAATAAATAATAGAATTAACAAAAATTGTTAAGTAAATAATTAGTGTTGGGCCTCTTCGATTTTTGTATCGGCGTGGCCTCCAAGATTTGTCTCTAATAAAAAAGCCTGAATGTTTGTAGCCATGGAACTATTTACAAATGAAAAAAAAAAAATTGTAGCACGGTTTTTGTCGTGTTAAGAATGAATAGTTTTGTAATAAGGTTTGAGGTTTACATTGATTAGACTAAGAAATGGGAGTAAAAATAATATTTTTTCTAACAGAAAAGGAAGAATGTCATCTAAATACATAAATCATAGGACATTTTTCACTGGATATATAGATTTAATAATAATGAGTGTAGTGATGTACTGACCGGCAGTATCCCCAGGTTGGGCTTGTACTTGAGCAGCTCGGCCACCACCGCGCCGTGCCCCTTGTGCGCCGCCTTGAACAGCGGCGTCGCGCCGTCCTGTGCGACATTGCGACATAGTCATGAGTACGTCCATTTGATATACAAACTTTATATATTTTAGATATATAGATTAGTGTAATGTGCCTGTAATTACACCGGCGACCATGCTCTTGCGACCAGCACAGCTAAGCTGTAAGGCGGCAGCTACCACTCCGGCGAGTGCCCGACGCGCCACTCACCGGGGCCGCAGTCGCCGCTCACACAGCGCGCCCTACCTGCCGTAGCTTGTCGGCGTGCGCGCCGGCCGCCAGCAGCGCGCGCGCCACTCGCTGGTGGCCGCACTGCGCCGCGATCCACAGCGGCGAGGCGCGGTCGGCGCGCGCGGCGTCCACGGCGGCGCCGGCCGCCAGCAGCGCGAGGCACACCTCCTCGTGTCCGTTCTGTGCCGCTATGAACAGCGGCGTCGCCTTGTCCTGACGTCAGAGGTTACACTTGTAGCAACATCATTGAGCTCAAGACATGGTACAATTGAGATATCCATTTACGACAAAATCCATCCAGGTAACAAAAACTTGTTTAGATAGCCAAAAGTTACGATTGTTTGATATTACATAGTCGTTTATATTCTTGATGTTAAGGTACCTAATACATATTACAAGGTGTACATAATATTACAATTTATCTTGCTTTGAACTAAACACACAAGTAACAAATCTCAATAAAGCATGCAGCATTAGGACAATGGGAAGTCGTCACCTTCATGCAGGAGTTGACGTTGGCGCCCCTCCGGATGAGCTCCTCCACCACGGGCAGGTGTCCGCACTGACACGCCACGAACAGCGGGGTGCCGCCGTCCTACGACACAGAACTATGAGTTATAACTTAATGGTCTAAGGTTATAACTTACAAAAGCAACTATACTGTGATGACAGACTGGATACTCGGTATCTTGTGTCAGTATCAACCGGTCTTGGAATAGGTAAAATCACGAGTTCATCCAGCACACAATCGTCCATCGGCATGAACGTGCTTCTAAGCTGAGGCCCCGAGTTTCACAGAATCAGTGCCGGATTTAGGAAACTTGATGCCCTAAGCAATCTTTCCTTATGAGCCTGTACGTATCCCTAAGTATCAATTAACAAAAAAAGCCATTTTGAAATTATTTACACTTTAAGTATCCAAGTCTGCACATCAGTACACGTCTTTTCAGTGACGTTCAGTCCCTGTAAGTTCTTCTAGCTCTTGAGAGACTCTCATTTCTAACCTCGCACACACTTGAAGCTCTTTTTCATATCTTGAAGGAAGAGAGCTCTCTTCCATATCTTGAAAGGAAGAGAGTTCTCTTTCATATTTTGGAGAGGAAGACACCCTAAGACAGAATTGCAATGTTTGAGTTTCCGACTTGTGCAGATATGAGCACATAGAACGTACAGCACATTAAACTCCCAAAATTTAATTTCGCGTATGCTGAGTAGAAGTAGAGAAGATTACCACACATACGGATACCACACAAATAAGGGAGGACAAACGAGGATTGGGAAAGAGATGAGAAGATTCTCAAAACAGGATGGTATGAAGAAATGCATTGCGGTCCCGTGTGTGACATTGTTTTAATCAGTGCAAATCAGACATGCCCTGCCGACAGGGGAAGTACGAAGGGACTATTTTCCTCTTCATCGAAAAAAACACATGCTCGACGCCGCTGCGGTACCTTGCGGGTGTGGGAGCATACAAGTAGTGATTCAGCAGACGTATGTGTTACCGTGCTGGGCGCGTCGATGGCGGCGCCGCAGTCCACCAACAGGCACGCGATGTCGAGGAAGCCGCCCTGCGCCGCGAAGAACAGCGCGCTCGTCCCTGTCTGACAGAGCACCACACTTGTACCTCGGTTACTTATGCTATCCAGGCATTCAAATATATACAAATGTATGTACAGAAATAAAAAGCTCAACCTATAATTTGGGTATATTATTGAGATCGGAAATAAAGAAAAAGTTATCTTAATAAACCAAATTCCACGTAGTCAATGAAAACAGAAAAAGGGCTATCATTGTCAGAGTAGTACAGAATACAAGTGTTTGGTGTATTTGGTTATATTTCCACACCGCGTTGCATGAACAAGTTAAAGTTAAGTCTAAGCCCCTTAGTATCGATTCGAAACGGGCATACAACTGTAACTAAATGAAATTACCCATTTCTCTACTAAAATTTTCGCTAATTTGTTTTAACGATTCTGACGGAAAAATACCTGAGCCGTTTTAAAAAAATTTCAAAATTCATAACTAGGCCACACCACTTTCCATTCACAGTATATTAAAATAAAACGACTACGACAAAATAATTAAAACGTTCTACAGAATGTACCTAAAAGTAAGTCAAGAAGTCGTATAGCTCGCGAGCTCGAGCGCAATGAAAGGGCTCATAAGCGGGAACTGTGACGATGAAAAGCGCACAAAGCCGGCACTTCACTAGCGAGCACGTCTTTCAGAGCTTTCGACATAACAAAGGGGCAATTTTAAAGACGATTAGAACCTTTGATGAAATTGTTCTTTTCTAAAATTATTAATGATTATTACTTTTAACAACTAAAATTTAACTATGACTAGAGTTATTACTGTAGTCTTTAAGCGCACTTAAAAATCTGTGTATTGGTTCACTGGATCACTGCTCAACTCGTTGAGTTGATTAAAATCTGGGGTGGGTTAGCTAAATGAAGGTAAAAGTAACCTGGAGTTAGGAAGGCGTTGTATCTAAACCTAAACCTTGATTCCACATGTTTCGAAAAGTGACCACATTTTAAGTCAGGTCGGTGTACCGTCCCAATGTGTGTGAGGCAATAGCCGTGACACTCGTGTGACCTTTGACAACTCAAAGGCGAGGTTCCGTCCTGGTACCTATCTCTTGTAAAATTAACTTTAAAAGCTCGTAACAATATGAACAGAGAGTTACCGTCCTGCAGCAGGCGGGGTCGGCGCCCTGCGCCAGCAGCTCCCGCACGCACTCCGTGTGACCCATGGCCGCTGACAGGATCAGCGGCGTGGTGCCATCCTGCAACAAAAACCCAGATGAGAGCTTTATTTTTTTTATGCAATATAGGTATGCGCTTGAGTAAGCCCGATGGTAAGCATTAATGCGGTCTAAGTTGGAGCAGGTTTACCACTCTTGCTTTGAAGGTGTTCAAATTATAAGTGTCAGGAAACACAAACGTCGGAAGGGCATTCCAAATTTTTGATGTACGAATTAGAAATGTGGATGCGTTTCGTACGAGTTGCCTGGACGTCCACAATATATAGATGCTACTCGAAATCTTTAAATTTTACACAACAAACAACAACAATAACAAAAGTGAAAAAGCATCTTCTAAGCCAGGTAGCAGATTATCTTCAGGACCGTATAATGCCCGTCCGACGTGTCCTCTGCGTGATCCTATCCGAAATATCTGCAGAAGAATCAATCATCTGACGACATCAAACGGGTTGCAAGGGATACGGGATACGGGAGACCTCAAGGTTTAAAAGTATTAGTCTATTTCAGCAGTGGGGGGTTCATCGGCTGACAATGGGGATGATGATGAGGCAACCGCAACTAATCTTAGATCACATCTACCCTAACCAGGTGTGATCGTGGTCAAGCGCATGGCTATCCCACGTAAAGAAAAGCCGCTGCATTGCTCCCAAGGTCAAGCAACTCGTAACACAAAAGCTCCAGTAAATCCGATCGCCTCGGGCGTGTGTTGCGCAACATCGCGATGCGATCGCGCTGTCGGTATAACTCAGCAGCAATAACAATTACGACCTCTGGGTTACTCGGCGCTAGGAATAAGAGAAAGCGATTACATTTTTTTTCTTTTCTCTTTTAAAGAGCTGAGTCACTCACGATTTTACGTAAATTATTAGGTATATTGACAACCAGAAAAGTATTTAGCCATTCTTGAGAGAAGTAGAGCTTCAGAAGTAGACTTATTATCCTTATGACCCTGTAGCCAGACTTATTCTATATCGATTGGTAGAACCTATGTTCTGGATATAAAATTAAAAGTAAGTAAATAATAATAATTAAGTATAATTTTTGATGTTTAAAATGAGTGTGATGTAAATGTTCTGGAACCATCCGCGGAGGTTTCTCGCCGAGTCGATTGATGTTCTTGTATCATCCATCATGAATGTCATCAATGCTTGACTTTTATTTTAGTCAGTTAAGTTAATACTCAACATATTAGCATCGGCATCCGTTTTGCCGTAGGTCATTTAAAATAAACAATAAGAAAGCATCTTTTGAATAAATATGCTAAATCTTGAAGTCTAATAAAATTGAAAGCATCATTTACTGCTTGGGAATTCTACATACATATATAAATCTTTATGATCGCTGTCGCTTATAACTTAAACACGAGCAACTATCGAAATAAATGACCAAAAAAATTCTGAAAGTGGAACACTATTACAGTACAATCTTTGTGATAGATTGATTTCGGTTGCGTATAACGCGGAGCGCGTCGGGCACCTTCGATATTATTTGCGTTGTTATTTTCATCGATCATGAGATTGCGTATAACTAATGAATGTGATTGCTCTTGCTTTCCTGAGTGGTAGTTTCCTATTTTTTCTAATAATTAATTATCTATCGTCTGCTGGATAAACAAAATGAGGGGCTTGATGATGTTATTAGGTAAAGAATAACCTGGAAAAAAATCAAGCCACCTTATCACGTTAGAGAGTTCACAGGTCCGTCTGTGGCGAACGAACTCTTTCGTTCGCCCACTTTAGGTTAGGCCATCTACATTCACATTCCAGATTCATTTCATATTTAGAATACCCTTGACCGCATGCGCATGCGTGGATATATTGTTTCGCCCATCCATTACATCTTTACCAGTCCTCCATTCCACACCGCATCATCACTTTGATAGTCCTTTTATTTTATATCCTTTTACAATTGTTATAATAAGTAAAGTGAATAAATATACCAATCAACATCGTCGTTTTCATATCTATATAATAATATCCAAACCTCCATGGCGATACGTCGTGCAAAAAAAATCGTGTTTCTTTGTAAACAGTTACACAATCAATCGTCAATTTTCTCTTCCAATTTTCATTTCCAAGACGATCGGATTGACAATGACGCAACTGGTGACGATATTACTATAGATATAGGACTGGACTAGAATTTGCTACCCAAAGCTAGTAAATTCCAGAGATAAGTTTTAGAAGACATTAATGCTTTTCGCTCACTGCCCCTTAAACTTTATTACCAAAGAAGCACAAAGTATTGTTTAACGTGTTCAATAAATAGTTGCAAAAAATGCAACAATTGTTGCAACATCGCTATCGAAACAAAGATCAAAACTAGGTGTATTGAAGCAAGACCAACATTAGCTAAGTATTGCATTTTGGCAACACATGAAACTAGAGTTTGGAATGGTATTTATGAAAAAAGTTCAAAAGACTTTCATGGTGATGAAGAAGAAAACCCTAACGGATCAAAGTAAGTATAGTAAAAAGATTGTATGTCGGTGTATTCGCTCATAAATCATCCTCTGAATGTTTCCTCTCTCAGACACGTCATTAACCTAAAAACGAACGTTCTCGACTATTACGAAACACGGCACAGTACATAAATAGAGTCGCTGTTTAATGTACACCGTATTGACTCTTAAAGGATTAAGCTCACTATAAACAATTTATTCTTCAGTTGTTAGATGCGGCAAATGGTGTACGAAACTACCTCTATTGGGAAGTTTTTAATTGTAGTTTCGTCCGTATAATTATTTATAATAATATAATATTTTTAGAAAATAATTTAGAATTTCTACTAGTACACTAACGGTCGCTGAAAGAGTAATCCAGATCTTTGCAGGATTTATTAGGAACGTAAATATATGTCTCTTAGTAATATTAATAACGTAACTTTTTATAGTGTTTAGTTGTTTTTTATATAACCTTGACATAATAGTCAGATCGTTAAGCTGATGAAGTAAAAAACATCGTTTATGAAATATGACAACATACCAGAAAGCATGAAATGGAAGGATGCAATTTTACAATGCGGAGCACGCCAACCTGGGTTGTAGATGCTAAGTCTAAGTGTTTGTCATTTCACTGGCAACCATAGGTACCCTTCAGATACATGCTTCCTTAAACGATATCTTATTTTTTCTAATATTCAGGACTGCAGCAGGTGCATTGAGGAGTTAGGGTGAGCGAAAAATCTCTACCACATTCAAGACTAAGAGCCTGAAACTTCGCGGGATGAATAGCCTCTACGCCAAGATCTATCGTCTACATGGAATGGGATTTGTGGGCTGAGATCAGTCCACGCTCCCGTTGTGACTGTGGTTGGAATCTATGCCCGAGTGATGTAAGTAAGCTTTGCTATACGTATAGACGGACACTCACTCTGTCCCTGGAGTCGATGTGCACCTTGCCCGTGTCCAGCAGCTGCTTGAGGCGCTCGCAGTCGCCGCGTAGCGCCGCCAGGTGGAACTGCACGTCCGTGCGAGACTCCTTCTGTAACAACAAAGAGTTTCTTCATTACAAACATGCCTAGTCGACAGAAATTGCCTTACCAATTCTGTCCCTGAGAAAATATTGCGATCTATGACCAGTTCTCCCAGGACTTTATAGCGTTGTAGTTTTCTTCTTCCAAAAGCAGCAGAGATTTTTTCGATAGCAAAAAAATGTCTGCTTAACAGAGAGCACATTAAGCTTATTATCATTAATATCTGATAAGAATCATTACCACCCTTAAGCACATTAACTTGCGTTGGATCAACCGCTTGACCCAATTTCCTCTCCTGTAGAAAAAGACAGTAATGAGAAATCAAAGATGAGTTTATCGCCACAAAAACTGAATTCACTGTCAATGCCAAGTTCAGTGCGAACAAGTCGACAGCTCGCCTGCAGTCGCGCTAACTAATCGGATCACACAAAAAGCGTGTCATTGTTCGCCGCGAATGGTTCACACACGCGTGCGGTGTTGCAGCATCCCGCGTTTTGCTTTTATCAATCAACAGGATCCAATCAGGGTTGTCTACAATTCAGATAAGTAATACCTACACGGTTACACCTAGACAAATCCAACTCCCATCGAGCTTTTAAAGAGTAGTCGAATTCGTCGTGCTTTTGCAATTTAATAATTCAATTGTTATTGATTCAGCAATACAGAAAATACGAGATGAAATAAGTATATATATCAAGCAGTGATGGCAAAACCTACTGAATATACTCGTAGAAGCATTAATTAATGTGAATACACCCATTGGTGTGGTAATTAATATAGATAACAAAGCTTTAAAATTAATTATCAGATGTGCCATCTTATCTTTCTTATAAATTAAAATTATAGCCTTATATTTTAACTAATTTTTTTTATTCTGTACTCAATCCCAATCTAATTTTTACTTTTGCTTGCAAAATCTTCTGTTGGACATTGTATAAAGATTATGTATCTACATATTATATGTTATCTAAAACAAAAGGAATATTTATGTCACGTCTAACAGCAGTGCAAAAATGTCCAATGTCATAACGGTTCGTGAATTACCGTCAATCGTTTCCCCCTAGGGGCGGCCCTGGCTGCAACTGTAACATATACCCACCTAACTGTTTACATGTTTGAACGCACAGCACTCACGCGAAACACACATTACACTGAATGAGAACTTACAGCGACCATACACGATGTATTTCAGCTGCTTGAGCAGTCCCCCGGTTCTTTAAACCACCCGGACGTGGATTTCAACTAAACACATGGGTTCAATATTGTTATTATTAAGTACTCAAACCCCATCGATTGTCTCATAGGAAATGCCCGTTACGACATTCCCTACTCGTATATTCTTGTAAAGGTATCTATGCTTGTAACCATTCCCTCATAATCATTCTTCATCTCATAAATATGTAATTCTCTCTCCACTTATCATTTTAAAATTTCAAAATTCTCGTTTAAATTTTGTTTTTCTTTATATTTGTCAATTTTAATTCTATTATTCGTACGACCTATACTTTTTGCATGCTGTGGCTACCTATAAGTAAAATTATATATGTTAAGCTACCCTTATTTGTAAAATATTTTGTATGTGTTCATATAATTTTGTTGGTGGTCCAAATAAATAAATAAATAACCGTATACTCGTACATCTTACTTCCGCAGAGGTTCTGTGCTCGCCTATAAACACCATGGTGAAGCTGCTACGGCCTTATTAAAATGTCTATAGCAAACACAGAAAGATAGCCTGAGTAGATACTGCCAACTTACAGCAAATTATAATTCTTTTCAATTTATTTTACTTCGATTCCCAATTTACCGATTAAATTATTTTCATTAAAATGCCATTTTAATTAGTTATGTATTTTTTTTTTTTTATATAACGAATTAAAAATAGAGGCTATCATAGATTTAAGAGTCGGTACGGAGGAGGCTATATACGAATCAAGCTTCTCTTTTAAATGCCATCAAGGCTTAGGCGGAGGAGTCAAAGGCCTAAAATTGCCACCATCGCGTGTCAATTTACCTCGGTGCAAAAATAATAATATCCGTCCAGAATACACGTAATACCATGCAATAACGGATAGTTTACATTTGTGAATGAAGGCCTTTCATGTCATTTCGTTTAAAAGCAATCAAAGTTTATTATCCTCTTTTGCAAAGTTATGAGTTGAGAATGGATTGCTCGGAGGAAATAAATCTAATCTGCGGTTCTGCCATAAACTCATGATGATTAATTTATTACGAATGGGCGTTTGCGATCAGGTAGCCTATTCCCGCGACTTTGTCTGCATGGAATAAGAAATCAATTTTTTTTTTCGGTATTTTTTTTCAACTTACGTCCGTTTCTTATGTCTGCTTAACTTGGCTTAATCTACCTGTGACTCTGTACTAGAAATCTCAATAGGTAGAAATTTTATTGCTATTTGTTGCTTCTTATCGATCCAAATAAGTTTTTTAATCACTTTCTTTAACTCTTACATATATCTCGCAAAAAGCTTTATTACTACTATAGCCTACTATAAAAATTATTTTGTATAGTATCTACAGAATAAAGCGAAATATTAATATAAAATGTATGTGTACGGTGGGGGCGATGAAGCACGGTACTACGGCACGTTAGTCGCGGCAGGCGGATACGGTGACCATGCTGTAGATGATACAGGGATTTTGGATAATTTTGTCTTTGTCTGAGAAATTAAACCTTAAAACCTCTATAGTTCCAAGTTCAAGGGGCTAAAGTTGATACCGAGAAATCATGGCTTAAGTCCCCGCTAGGCAATTGTCGTACCCATTTTTAACAATCTTTACTAGTAATTGAACGATAATTGGGCATAGATCAAAATAAAAAGCAAATATTATATTCTAAAAATATGTATATTCGTTTCTATCTAACGTAGCTGACTATGGCCTCTATTCATGATTCGAGCTCAGTGAGCTAATGATGGGTTGTTGTGAAGAAAAACAAAAGATTGAACATACTTTTTTATATCACCTGGTAGTAAAACATTCAACAGACATCATTTCTGTTGTCATTTGACGCGGTCTTCAACGCTTTCTCTTTTTATTATTTTACTTTTTTACAAGTAGGAGCTTCGAGCTTTATTTATTTTGCACGGATAGACCGCACTACTTATAAATGAAATAATTTTTATTAAATTTAAAAACACACAGCAGAGTACAGGCTGTCTAAAAGAGACAGGGATAAGGAGCTTAGACCCACCGGATTGGCGAATTTAGCATGGCAATGTAAATTTTAAATATAGCCGTAAAGACTAATCTTAGACTGCATCATCACTTACCATCAGGTGAGATTGTAGTCAAGGGCTAACTTGTAAAGAATAAAAAAAAAACCGTTAAGTCAACGATGTGGTGGACGGACTGTCCATAACAAATAGCCACAGTTGGTTGCCCCAGCGGTAGGAAAGGCGATCCGATCATTCCGCGCGGCAAACCGTGCGGCACTGCGATGCATATTGAATTCCCCGCAGAGCCGGCGAACCATATACGCGCTATCTACCACTTTATTTACATTTTGCGTTTCTCCGCCGATCCCATGTAATGCCGGAATATTTATGCATACCGTGGATTTTTTATATAAATATAATAAATACACTTGATGATATTAAATATAATAAATACACTTGGTAATCATCGCCTTAGAACACCACTTATCAGCAGGCCTATTCAAAAATTTTGGTCTATAAGCCATTATAAGCTAATATAATTAACATCAAATCAATGACAACTGCATTTTGCAATATTATAATATCACTGAATATTTGGATGTTTGTTACTCTATAACGCCGCTACTACTGAAGCGATTTAGCTGAAATTTGGAATGGAATAGATTTTACTCTGGATTAACACATAGGCTACCTTTTATTCCGAAATAATCCACGGATTCCCGAGATTTGCCAAACCTGATAATTACTGTATAATTACTTTCACGCCTCGGCTACTGAACCGAATCAGCTAAAATTTGAAGTAGAGATAGATTATAGTCTGAATTAACACATAGGCGACTTTTTATCCCGGGCGCCCGCTAGTAATAAATAACAGATGAGGGTACATATTTCTAATGATGGATCTTAGATCAAGTATGCAGCATTTAGTCTATAGCAGCTTTAGTCTACATTAAGTGTTTTCTTTAAAAGTATTTTTATGTAACTACGAGTAGTATAAGTTCGCCATAATTTCTTTCACATCCCGGACGTGAGTCATACAGGAATGAATATGCAAGAGGCAAAACACTGTTTTCTACTTTAAAAACATCTCACTTTAAATCAGCGACCAACTAAATTAACTTGTTTTATTTTCACCGTGCGTTTACGTTTCGCTTCAACGAACTAAACTAAAAGGTTTTGATTGTAAAACCATGTAAATCTAAAACATTAAAAAATATATGTAAAAAGTGTACATTCCGCTGTAGAAACGTTCTGATATGTTTCTACAGCGAAATGTATGTATTTAATTTACTCGCATGTTTGTCTATAGTTTGAGTTATATGGAAACTTATTAATATAATAATAATAAATAACATCTCCTGGTTCTCCAAAGAGCTCTGGCTCAAAAATACTAGCTTCCCTGGGGACGTGAGTGAACCCCAAGTGATGTAATTACCACTCAGCCCCACCCCTTTAAATGTTGATGTATGATGATAATTATGAGCGACTAGGGCCGCTACCTGGGGGTCGCCAGGGCTGTCTGGGGCTGGCGCTGGATGTGGCAGCATGCGAGCCGCCAGCCACACTCGTCGAACGGCCCTACCACCTGACCCGTCGACGAAATCCATTATCTCTACCAAGGCTTGGCTCCAACCGGGGCTACTAGGTCCCAATCTTCGGAGCCCCGGCGCTTATTTTTACTAACTCACACTCGGGTGAACTTTTTCTATTAGTGGGCAAGTCAACAACAACACAATCCATAGTCACAGTCACAGCGCGTAGAAATAGAGAGTTGTTTACATCCGGACGTCGTCACTCGTCCCTGTCGACTTTTTGTGGGCCGCAACAACTGAGCGAAGGACGGCCAGCGGCGGGTATTGTTTGAGTCATAATAAAGACCCACTGGATTCGATATCACCAGTCCAGAAGTCTTATCGGTAACGAAGCGGTGACTAACGCGACTTGCAAAGGTTGAAGCGGAAAACCGATTTATTTGTTTTCTCTCATCATCTCTACCCAAAATACGTCTATTTAAGCAACACAGTTTATAGAAGAAACATTTATGCCTGAAGGACATTCTACATCTCATTTGAAAGTTTATCTTTACAAACATTCCCTTTATACAACAGTCACGCTTTGGATTATGAACCTACATGTGTCATGTACGAAGAATTTGAGACCTCAAGACTACTGGGTCACACACCGACACCCATGGGTCGAGGTCTAGGGTTCGATTCCCACCCATTTGACTATCGTCGTACCCACTTTCGTACACGTGACGTGACGTCGTACACACCCACAACACAGTCCTTACGAGGAAAAGGAATATTCGTCATATCAAAAGGCAGCGCTAATATTCCTTTTAAAAAAATATGACAGTCAGTGAACTACTACGTAAAATCCATGTTCTTTGGATTATCATTAGTATAAAAAAAACAGTCGGTGACCACTAAAATGACCGCACGTCAGACGTAGGTTAGTGACATAACCTATAGCCTCAGGACTTTCTAATGATTTGAATGACAATTTGTTCGGGTCAAACGTAAGCGAAATTCACGATTGTCGTAAAATCATTTCCTTTTCACTGTGTATCAATTTTTATACTATCTACATTAAACACATTTTAATGTTTGTATGTTTGTCAGTTTCTCCTCAATGAGTTCAAAGCCATGGTGACTAATTATCACGCAGGTGTTGTATATTATTGTAAACACAATGGTCTTCAAGAATTAATAATATGTCTTTTAATGAAACTCCACAAAATATCAGGTACGTAAGTAATATGACTCTGAACGACATCATTATAGTATTTTAGTCAACGATCTTTGACTCTAATGAAATGAAATCAAGCTTTTCTATTTTTTTTATCATGTATTCCACTACACAGTAAACCCAAACTCATATAAACATGGGTTTATATTGTTTACTTTATGAGCTTCTATGGTCATTATAATATGACTATCATCGGACCGGCACTGTGAAAATTATCGTCTTGTCATTGAAGATAGATCGCAAGTAAGTAAAGGAAATCTATTATTTAGCTTCCAAGATTTGATCCAGAGATAATTATTGCATAAAAAAACATGTAAGAAGTATAACAGCTATTTACCTTCATAGCAATATATTTTGATATTGCTTTTTTTTTTTTTTTAATAATGAGCTTTACGGCTCTGGGTTCTAGCCCTTTTGAGCACTTTTGATATTGCTTCTAGCATTGCTCTAAACATACGACATACATACATACACTCATAATTTAGAAGATCCATTATAAAGTCGATTACAAATGGCTCTCGACTGTTCAAGTACAATAAAGTTTCATATTTGTATTTTACATCTGTAATTAACTAGTTGAGAAACTGTGAGTTTCTGGAGTGGAAACTTTATGTTAACATCACGGACTGGTGGAAAATTATTAATTAACGAACTACCAACTTAACTTCCGCTAGCTAAACGCACATGTTTTACTTTAATTAATATTCATTCGGATTATTATATTCTTATTCTAATTAAAGTATTCAATCTTCAATATGTTATTATTCCAAGTCGTGCTAGCTTTTCTATTATAATGTGGTTTCACATTTTTGTAGGAATATCGTGATAAAAAGTAGCCTATTGTGCTATATTTAAGTATAAGGATTTATTTTTATGAGGAACTAGCAGAATTTCGCGGTTTCACCCGCGTAGTTCCTATTCCCTTGAATAAAATACAGCCTATGCTACTCGTCGGTAAAAAAACTTTCAATTGGTGAAAGAATTTTTCAAAGCGGTCCAGTAGTTTTTGCGTTTACAAATACTAACATATATCTTTTTTTTATTTTTAACACCGAAATATAGAATGGATTATATTGATTAGACATTATTCCTTTATATTCCTTTTACAATTAAAATTAAAACCAATTGTTGTGAGTACTTTAAGATCTTTCTTTTCCAGAAATTAAACAGAAAATGGGTAATGTTTTTATTATAATAATTGCATAATTGTGTCTTACTCCAAATGCTTACTCATTAGGAAAATTACCGCTTTTCCAACTTCTCGGTAATTGTACACAAACATTCCGGCATGTTGTGTCGACACACGCGTTCATGCGATCTATCGTGATCATTTTGTCATTACAAAGGATTAAGCTATTAATGATCAATGATTTTATATTTTTAATAAAAAATCAATTTATTTTTAAAGCGTTTTCGAAGATTTTTTGTGCGTTTGAGTGGTCTAGTTTCACAATTGGAGCCTGTAGGTTTCCATTTTTTTTATGTAATGACAATTAAGTTTATCGCTCATCACTTCAATCCTGCTACTTATCACAATAGGTAATTATTTCTCAAGTTCCAGAGATCAACGCATTCTAACAAATAAATCTCTTTATTTTACCTAGACATAATAAAACATAGAAACAATCCCATTTTATTTGATTTACTCACGGAACCTTTATTGGCTTAACCCACATTTCATTCACTTTACAACAATAAGATGAAGTCCGAGATAAAGTGTGCATTACTTGCACTTAACAAACAGAATCATTCTGCGAGTAAGGCACTGTACAGACGTTCGAACATGATAATGAATATTGTCGGCACAACACACGCGATAAATTTAACTACGTTTGTCTTTCTTAACACTTATTAATAATTAATCATATTATCCTATTAACAAATTATCTATACTAATATTATAAAACTGAAGAGTTTGTTTGTTGGTAGAACGCGCTAATCAGGAACTACTAGAACGATTTGCAAAATTCTTTCAGTGTTAGATAGTATTATAGTTGATTATAAAACAATATTAAGTAATTTTATTAGAAACATAAACAAGCAATCACGTTGGTTGCTTAAAATGTTTAAATTGATTTTAACATTCTTGTCAAATAATTTATTTCATTATTTGATTTACATTTATTTAGTTTTTCACAAAATTATTTAGCAAGTTGAGAGTTGTCTTAACGGATACGTCTCAAATAACAAGGTATTGATTTAATCTGAAATAAATATATATATTTTAATCACTTATTTATAATTGTAGTTGTAGTATTTTCAGGCTATATAAAAATGCGATAGAACTCGGATCTTCATATAAGTATAGACGACAGACGAAAAATGATTTAATCTATCATGATTATAGCCAGAATTTACCTGAAATGTATAATTTAAATTTATGACTAAGATTTATTGAACAATTATTTCCACTGCAATAGCGCTGTTATCGTACAGATCGGGACATGTCGGCACGTCTGTAGGTGTTCTTTCAAGGAATGTGACCCAGAAGGAGAAGACGTTATCGGTGTCAAAAGTAAACTTTCACTGTGGACGTCGCGTGCAAATATGTTTAATATCACGGCTCGTACGCTACGCTGTGGAAACGCATTGCTTGATGATTGACTTGAAAGCATTTCGTGGACAAAAACAAACCCAAAGAAAGTAAACAGACTTAGACATGTTAACAATGTATGTTAAACGACTCAACTAATGCAGATGCGTGTAATTTAGTTACATGCATTAACGTCGAAGGAAAACAGAAATGATTTTGGTGGAGCGTGACCAATCATAGTTTTTATTATATATCTTAGTTTTTAATGTTAAAAATTTAGACAATATTTTGCCCCACCCCTAATAGGGATTTAGGAAGTGTGTGTCAAATAATTATTTTTTTATCTTTTGCAATGTTGCAGATTCTTTGGAAGGATCTTTCTCTTTCTCTCTGGGCTCCCCATTTAAAATGATCTGCGACTTGTGCTATCCAATTAAAGTCAACGAAAACTTTAAAACCGTTAGTGGTGCTGGTAAAACATAAAACTATGTTATTTATTTCAAAACACAAACATTACATTTGCCGAAACGCCGCAAGTAAGCCTTCCTTATATACGCTTACGTACAATTGTACTGTACAGTAGCACAAGTGTTCAAACACAAATAAATCATAATTACGTAGACGCAGCCTTGAGAATTGAGGCTCATACGAAATAGATACATTTGCTTGTAGGCTGCCATTCCACTGAAGCTGAGCGAAGATGCGTAGCGAAGGACGTCAGCGAAGACCGTCTTAAGGATAAAGGAAAATAATTAGATAATTTGAATTCCAACCCTGCCAACTTAAGGTTAAAATATAACACATAAAAAAATAGCTAAACACTGATCAAAAGCGTTTTTTCAGACTTGGGGTAGGAATCTGACACATCTTACTGGCAAGTTAATTACAACAATGCGCGGCGTGATCTAGATAAAAGAACTTGAAAGCCAAATGTGATTTTTACATTAAGTCAAAACAGACCTGATTTACGTGTGAGAAGCCTAGATGTTAATAGTTGTAAAAGTGAATCTTCTATTTATTAAAAAATAATTTACTATTTAACTACATCTACTGCCTATAGTGGATAAGCAGCCTAACAGCAATAAAACGTACTTCTTACCGAGAGGCACGCTCGTATATTATTCGTGAGTGTAAAAGGTACAGAAGTCAAGGTTTCGCGGGACAGGTATTTGTTATTCAACAACTGCATAATCAGTATGTAGGTGACTGAGATAAGGTTTCATGAATAATTACGTCCACGTTACGTTCAATGTGGCTAATGTTTTCAAGACACCTGCTTTCACGTAACGTAAACTGATTTATATTGCGGTCTGCATGTCAATTAGTAATAAAAACTATTTTTCCTAAGCGGCGGAATCATTTACTGACTTTATCACATTTTTTTCAGTTCAGATGAAGTTTCTACATTAAAGATATTAGATAAGAAATCAGAAATTTAAAATAAAAGCAATTTTGAAACGTTTAACTATTTGTAGGCTCTACCACAGGTTCAGAAGGCTAGTTCTACTGAGAAGAGTCGGCATTACGATTTATGATTTCATTACATTTATAATATCTATTATTAGTTTTATAACTTTGTGTAGTTTCACAAGTTGTTTCTATAAAATATACTCAACCCATATTCCTCACACCGCAAAAACTTTTTGGTTTTACCTAATTCCTGAATTTGATATAGGTACGTCATCTTTTCTGGCACCAGTATTTACTATATGCTTAAATTTATTAAAATCTATATATCGCTTAATATTTCCGATATATTTAATTTTATACCTTATTATAAAAGCTGTTGGTGCTAATGTAATAATAGTATTAATAATAAACATAAGAATAAATATAATTATAGATAGTAGGTAGGTATACTCCAAAAACTTACGACGGTAGTATTATCAAGACCAAGAACGTTTTGCGAATTACTTTTTATCTCAAGGTCGTACCGTTCTTTCCTTCTAGTTTTTGTTGCGAAGGTCGTATAAATTACTTGCTCAAAAGCAGTTATTGTTGACAATTTACCGTTTAAAAAGATCAACGCGGCCATTGTTAAGGATTTTTTAGTAATTTCTCGTTAGATACTATTTGCTTTTTATTCTTAAAGTTTCTTGAACTATTTTTCATTATTAATCTGAAGTATATTACCCACCGCATGTTTATAATTTCCATCATCGTCAATTATAATGACAATGTCATAATTTAAAGTTACTTGGGATATCAATACAAGTAAGATTTGAATGTCAAAACAAATTATATGTTCGTCGCTTTATTCTTCAGATACAATATTAACTAGGTAGTTACTTTTATCCGATAGGCATAATTCGCACTTTAGAGAATCGATTTTCAATCGATACAAATCCTTTTTTTTTTTTTTTTTTACACTGGCCACTCTAGCGAGCCGCCACTTGCCAACTCATTCTTTTTCCGAGCGTGGCATCGTTCGCACGTACTCATTTTTAAATTCTAAAAAATTAAGTGTAATAATGTAACAGTGTCTAAACGTAGCAGTGTCTAAGTGTAACAACGTACTTACCATGGTTCTTAGCCATGGCATGTGTTTGTTTTTTCGAGAACAAAAAGAAGATTTTTGCGAATCAGGTTAGTTCCTACCCTCTTTTATTCAAAAGTATTTATTAAATCCAGTGAACTCGTTTTAAAAATCTTAGAGGTTGACCACGTATCATTACTAACCTCTAAGGTTAATCGGGTGTTAAAAACTTAGTGTTAACCATCGTAACAGTGAGATTTTGTATATTATGCCGGGTGGATCATATATCCACATGAAGGTAATTCTTGTAGCATACCTTACTTAAATTTTAAAACAATTACCGTATGCTATGCCTAGAGGTGTATCGTGTATACTCACGAAGGCAATTTTTATAGCATACCGTCACTCTTACGATTACCGTATGTTAAGCCTAGAGGTGTATCGTGTATACTCACGAAGGCAATTTTTATAGCATACCGTCACTCTTACGATTACCGTATGTTAAGCCTAGAGGTGTATCGTGTATACTCACGAAGGCAATTTTTATAGCATACCGTCACTCTTACGATTACCGTATGTTAAGCCTAGAGGTGTATCGTGTATACTCACGAAGGCAATTTTTATAGCATACCGTCACTCTTACGATTACCGTATGTTAAGCCTAGAGGTGTATCGTGTATACTCACGAAGGCAATTTTTATAGCATACCATCACTCTTACGATTACCGTATGTTAAGCCTGGAGGTGTATCGTGTATACTCACGAAGGCAATTTTTATAGCATATCACCACTCTTACGATTACCGTATGCTATGCCTGGAGGTGTATCGTGTATACTCACGAAGGCAATTTTTATAGCATACCATCACTCTTACGATTGCCGTATGCTATGCCTGGAGGTGTATCGTGTATACTCACGAAGGCAATTTTTATAGCATATCTTAAATTTTATAATAATCACCGTATGATTCTCGTATGCTATGCCAGGAGGTGTATCGTGTATACTTACGAAGGCAATTTTTTTATAGCATACCTTAGATTGTATAATAACTATCGTATGATTACCGTATGCTATGCGAAGTCAATTCTTATAGCATATCTACCTTAGATTTTATAATAACCATCGTACCATCATACTTCAATCAACAGCCTGTATTCGTCCACGGCTGAACATACGCCTTTCCATCATACTTACGATTACTGTATTATATTCCGGGAGGTGGATCGTGTATCCACGATCACGATGGTAAATTCATATAGCATAGCTTTAGAGTTCATAATATCTAATACACGTGGCTTAGAGGTGGGTCGTGTACCCTCACGAAAGCAATCATGTAACACTAAAATAATATGAGTATATTGCATAATGAAGGAATCGCCATTTTGTATGCATGTATGTATGTATAAGCAATGCTAGTATCTACGGATTTTACTTATCACATTCAAAACTTGTTATTGATTTCAATAAAGGCTCGTTTCAAATATCTTTGAGGTTGGGGATGGGTCATATTCTCATGAGGTTAACCGTGTGTTAAACACTTGGGATTCTCATAACCACCGCCACAGAGAGTTTACTATTATTAGTGCTATACCGGGAAGTGGATCGTATATGATGATCACTATTATAACATGACTTAGCAATTAGAGTATAGAATATCTATTAAAAAAGCTGAAAATGCCCTCAGTAAAGCAATTGTGTAATTGAAACAATTAAATAGCAACTAGGGCAAGGTATAGCTTACAATTAACATTGAACTATGGAAAAGATAGTTTAGCTTCTAGCCATTAAAGTCTGAATGGCAGCTGTCATTCATATTATGCAATCTGCATCATACAGAAACAGATGTTTGAAAGAAGTTAATCACAGTAGGAATAATTAATCTTTCCTTAATATTCGACAAGATGTGGAGCTGGAAAGGAAATTAACTTTTCAAAAAATAATGAAATAATAGCTAATCACAGTTGTTAAAGAAAAACTAGTGTTGCAAATAGAAAGGCTCCTTCAGTTAATAAACACCACCCAAGTCCACATCTGCATAGTATCAATTGAGAAATCGTTTCCATCAGCAAGGAGACTGAACAGGCCATCCTCGCTTCTCCTCGAGAAAGCGACGGGGGGGGGGGGAGCAGAGGGGCAACAGTACCTTAGGTCAACGGCCTTAATCAGCGACCCAAACTCGCCAGATATTCCATTACTTAAAATCATGAAATACTGAAGTGTGTGATGGTTATTTTATACCATTTTGCAAAATAGTTAAAACAAGTTTTAACTCCTTTTAACACACTTGCAAAAACTGATCACATAGAGAATATGTTTGACTCGATTAATGATTTTCTAGAACTCGGTGCCATATCTACATGCATTAGATTTAAAAATGTTATTTCGTTATAAATATTTTAGCTCCTAAGTGCAATGTGACAGAGATTTATTTTGATCCTCAAAGCTTAACGCAATGCCTTACGGCTTGTTTTTAAGCACACAGAATTTTACTACAATAAAACAATTTTTTATGTAAGGAATACCCTAAATCAATAATAACAGGTATATCTGGACGATATACTATGTATCTATCAAATCAATCAATCAATAGATTGCTTGATTTATTGCGAATTCAGGTTAAAGTCAGACTTATTGCGAATTCAGGTTAAAATCAGACTTATTGAAAGTTTTCCAGCTTTGTATAGAAAATACTTACGCAGAAGTACAAGGCAATATCAGAAAAAACTCTACGTTTGCTTTAATGCCTGGGTTCATTTTGTTATTATTTATATTAAAAGTAATCTAGAATCTCAAAAGGGTCTTTGAGGTTTTCTTTATAATGCCGTTAATATGATTTTAATAAAAACGTTAGGATATTATGCAGTTAATTAATAAATTCATCATCGTCATCGCACAATTTTTATATAATTGCAGCTGTTTGCATATATGTAAAGTATGATTGGTTATATACTTGAGCCCCGAATGCCAAAAGTATTGAGCTCATGAGCAATCCATTAATTTTGAAGAAAAATTACACTACCAGACGTCTTTTTGGTAGAAACACAACGACTGGATGAATTAGACTAATATTTTAGAAATCTGAAAGATTCTAAATGTGAAATTTTCACTAATGCTTCAAAAACTCTTAATGAATTAACTTTCAACTTAAATACATTTAAAATTATTGTTCTTTCATTTGTAGGATAAAAACTCGCAAGAACGACATCTAAATGCTCGATTTTTTTATGGGTTGACATATTACGCAAGCAAGCCATTGGCGACAAACAAGGTTTTTTACCCGCTTACATATAAAATTACTCGCATGGGGGGTGGATTCACTTTCCTCATTTGGGAGCAACACTGTAGCCTGTATAGTTAAGAACTTATGTCGCAGTTAGTTATGCTGGTCTAGAGATAAGGACGTAAAGTTTTAGTCAGTTTAAAGTATAGATACTTAATAATTTGCGAGATGCGAAATAAATGTTTATTTGCATTCTATACCAATAAATTTAAAAGTACAGAAGCCGATCAGGAATCACAACAAAAATTAATTTAATGGAATGGATTTATATCTGAGTGGGCAGTCCTCACTGTTAATGAGAGATAGTTTATTGTTTTTAGACACACCAAACGCGACTTATTTGCATGCTGAACCAATGTAAAGTGCTGTCAATATTTTTCATTGAAGCCTAACCTTAAGCAAAGTCTACAGACGCCATAAAAAGCTAGCATTCTAATTTGTTTAATGCATTTCCATAATATGATTTAATCTGTAATGCAATGAAAAGCTACGGGAACTTTATTCTTTCCTTACTAGCCTGGTACTTTAAAAAGAGTGCTCATTACAAAAAATATATAATTCTTGAACCTCGCTGGGATCGTTTACGTTTAAACTAAAGAACATGTCATGGGCTTCGCTGTAGTCTTTCACTGGGCGCTGCATTCGTTACACTTTGAACCCCTGAAATAATACTTGAATGAATGTTACCATCGATTTCAGCCAATACGATAAAGCAGTACTCGACCACACAAAGTAGTGGTAACATTGCTCATAAAATTCAATGAATGCAAAATAATGCTAGTTTTTGGAATTAGCTAACTATCCAAATAATAATAATTTATTGTTGCGTGTAGTTTGCACTGAATAGTAAACCAGTAAATTTAGTAAAAGCCGTGTATATCGGACTTAATAATAATTTAAAGAGCTTAAAGCAGCCAATACGTTTCTTTCCGTATTTCATTGAAAAGTCTAACATAATTATGACCAGCTTAAACCTTATGGGCGTAGAAAATTACCTTCTTACTACGCAAATAATGCGGAAATATTTAGTCAACTATAACCAGTTATTTGATTTTTAAAAAGTAACGTCGCATGCTATAATTAAAGCAGAAAGTTGATGAGAACGGCATCGTTATCTTGATATTGGGCGTACACAGCACTCGTCACACTTCCACTTCGGTGGCAGCCTTAGCAGGGGTGTGCATAAGACACCATACGGAAGTCGGTTGACTGGACGAGCTCTTCCTCGACTTTTGCCCGGTTCATGTAACCGCCCATTGGTCGATGAAGAAACATTTGCTCGATCAGTTTGTAAACTTCATAAATAGTTGATTAATGTTAATTTCATCTTAACTTTGTAAGTTTTCTGATTAATGTACTCCCATTCGGTTTCATTATTTATGTAATATTCGCTTAGCAATCGCGAATGTTTTTCGTCCAAGTGGTAAATAAATAGAAGATTTTTCATTTCAATAACTGAATGTTTTATCGAAAAAACATCTTCTTCTCTGAACATCTACCTAGTTAATATTGTATCTGAAGAATAAAGCGACGAACATATAATATAAGATCAAACGAACTTAGTGAAGTTCGATCATTATTATATGAGTCGCTTTATTCGAAGATACAAAGTACCCACCCACCCACAACCAAAATGAAAAATTTTCATTTATTTATTTACGAATAACTCTAAAAAGAATGAGTTGTAAGGCCAGTGTAAAAAAAAAAAAAAAAAAAGGATTTGTATCGATTGAAAATCGATTCTCTAAAGTGCGAATTATGCCTATCGGATAAAAGTAACTACCTAGTTAATATTGTATCTTCGAATAAAGCGACTCATATAATAATGATCGAACTTCACTAAGTTCGTTTGATCTTATATTGTGATTGTGATTTGTATCTGCAAATAAATAAATTGATTGATTGATTGATAGATTGATTGATTGATTAATTGATATTTTCATATGTAATACAATATGTTGAACAAATCAACTGTACGATAGTGAATAATTACCCGTTGCGATTGCACTGAAGCATTACGCAACAGTGACTGTTTGGATGCATTGTCGGACAAACGTTAGGGCACGGCTGAAGGGACGTTGAACTCTCAGTGACTTTTAACTTTTGTGCAACGGGAATTAAATAATGCAATGTTTCTGAATTCAATTTAAGGTTACACAAAGAGTAAGTAATAAGAATTCCAAGAGATTTATTTGTTCGGGTAAGAATTTGTGCGGTTTCCACTAAGCTAACATTTTTTTTGATAGTTGTTAACTTATTGAAAACTGATTTTCAAATTAACTGCATTTTTAAATTGATAAGACTTACTCATAGCTATGTTGTAACTATCTTTGACAAAATTGTATTTTAGCCAATAAATAAATAAAACGCCCTATTGATAAACATGTTGTCTGCGTTCTCAAATTGCATCCAAACAAATCTTTAATATACTCTTAGTTGTGTATTAAATGTTTCTATGTCGAAGATCTATCGTTACAATAGTTAATTGGCTTTCTCTAATCTGCAGTTAATCTTTTAATTGTAACATTAGTAGTACCTCTCAACACGTAACACGCCGCTTGTTTTAGTTAATTAGAACTCAAAGGTCAAGCTATCATAGCGTTGTGCAACTTGTAGCAGTCGCCGATTGTCGAAATAGATACACCGCTTAAACCTGACCGAAGCTCTTATCGGATTGCACTTAATTTGGAATTAGAAATTTTCTTGTAAACATTTATCTAAATGTAAATCACTTCATAATAAATTGAACTAACTGCTTAACAACTTGCTACCTTCACCAAAGCTTTAAACATAATAAGGTTTCACTTTCTTTGGAACACAAAAATTTGAATAATTGAAATGAACGAGTCCAAGTCTCTAAAAGTTTTACTTTATGAATTTCTAACCTTGTAGATAAAGAGAAATGAGATTTTTTTTCACTAACACTTTAACCTTGTAAAAGGTTTAGGAATTTCAAGAGTTTGCCAAAAATAAAACGTTGCTTCGGCATCCTAAAAGAAGCAATAATAGATTATCGCTTAGGAATTTGTGATGTAAGAGCTCTGAGATAAAACTAAATCGATCACATTATCAAGATATGCTTATATCCGTGTAACAATTTGATTCGCAAACTAGAATTACTATGAATTCATATGATGAACAAAATTATCGTTTAAACATACTGGAAAAGGTATAAATAAAGTGCCAAAATATTAAATTTCAGAAATATTTTAGAACAAAAACAGTTTAACAAAAATTGTAGGTAGATATAGAGTTCAAAGAAACACTTGTACCAATATGGATTGTTAACCAAACACAAACAAAATATTAAAACAACATAATAGCAAGTAATGGGTTATAATGACTCGACAGATGAGGAAATCGTATAATCTTAAAGAGGAAATAGCCAAAGACGTTAATAAAACTCTTTGAGTTGAACTCCTAAAGAAACTGTCAAGTGGGAGTTTTAATGAGACAAGATTTGTTTGTGCTGCATAACAGATGAAGAGATGTGGTTATAGTTCCTTGTGACAACTTAGGCCACGGAAAATACTAATTGACAAAATATTGAGGTTTAAAGAGTTAGGAAATAACTATGGGCTAATGAATACCGAATTGTTAAAAAATGTTTGGATTTCAATTTATTTCAATAACATGTTTATGAAGAAATGGAATTTTAAAACAAATAATGTTGGCAATAAAATGAAAATTAAATATGATTCCGACTGATGTATACCTAACATAAAATTACTGATTAACATCCTGCATCCAAAACCCTTCTTTCTTTTCTTTTGTATTGCTTACGAGACGATAAATTATTATTCACTATTAATATAGCTACGGTAGGGTGGTAGGCACTCCTAAACATTGGGGAAGTGGATGAAAGCGCTTTTATGAATGCTTTCAAGCGAGGAACGTATAGAGGCCGGAAAAGCCCTCGAATCAATAATAAAGGACGCAGTCGACGGCAGCGCATAAAGCATTGCGCGTATGACTTTAGAGCTAGAGCATATACAATAGGTTTGCATTTTACCAAAGAGCATTAGAATCACATACATAAACACTACACCTACTATAACAACTACTACAATAACAAAGTAGAAAATTAGTATCTGTTTATTTGAATAAAATTACTAAAAGTCGAGTTTGGGTAATTTTTTTTTAATTTTGTTTTGAGAGATTTTTGTACGGGTTGTTGATCAACAAAATACTGTTTTGGAGATTAGAGTGAAGTAACAATTTTGTTTCAAAAAGAAACAAGAAGGAAACAGTTTTTGAAAAAAAAAATATATTAAGAGAATATACTCGTAATCCAAAATATGAATGTAAATACAAAAGAGTTTTATACCCTGGCACATGCTGCAAGCAAACTTTTGATTTTTGTAAATAATAACGTATTTATAACAGGGTAAGCTGCATTTCTTGGAGACCTTATAACAAGGCCAGGGTCAGCTTTAAATCACCCATCAGCTGCTTAGCATAGGAGATCGAGTCACGATTATAAGCAAATTGCGCAATCAGAGGCAGGAAATAACGGTCCGCATAGATATTTACATCAATATAAATTGTTGTCTTCCTTCGCAGGTATAACAAGTTTTATTGAGAGTTTCAACCTGGCTTTTATAATATTCATAATAAATTCAAATAACTATAAAATTAAGTATGTTTGGATACCCCTTCAGAAAGCTGATTCTTTTCTTCAAAAACATTACAAAAGGTACTTAAAGGATTCTCTCGTAAAATCACTAATATGGTAAACAAAGACAAGATGATACAGAGTAAAATGGGGAGGGGAGAGATGAAATCTCAAAAAAAAGAAGCATGGTGGATCTAAGCTCCGAATTCTCTTCCATAAGGGCCTGGCCTTGCAGTGAGAAATTCAAAATTTAAAATAGGCTTATGGTATCATATGAGAACTAATTAAATATCATAAACGTTAAACTTCCTTAGGTCGAAGATGGTTTCAAGGATTATTTGAAACACAAGTTATATTAATTGAATATTCATGGGCCATATGTGTGTCTCAATGACAAAACATCAAGTGATCAAAGAATGACATCACATTTTAACTGTGTATCTGTCATGCCTCGATATAAACTCTTAACAAAACATTTACTTAACTTTAACAGGCTAGCATAATATTGAATAGGTTTTTTATAGCGGTTAAACTTACGATTATCGTTGCCTATAGTGTTAAGATCTTTTTCAAAAACACTACTTATGGTAGTGTCTACTTATGGACATTGTTTTACCAAAAGTCTTTGCGTAGGTATGTACTAGATCAATCTCGTAACTTGTTAATATGATTTTCCAGTCCACGTAGTACTATCAGGTCGAGAAGTTGTTGACCTATTTGGCGCGCTTAACATTTAGGTGGTCTAGCCACAAGCCAAGAGATTGAAAATAGATTATGAAACATCGAATTTTTTTTTTAAGTTTTTAACTTTATGTTTTCGGTAACAATATTATCAACATCAATTATTATTATTAGTCATAATGTTTTACGCCAAACGCGCCTTAAACGGTCAACAGACGTGCAAACTTGCATAGGGCATGTCAGCATATCGCCCCAACTGAGTCAAGTCAGTCAGGTCTTATAAAACATTCAAGAACGAAAAAAAAACCGATAAAAGAATCGAAGCTGAATTAATAAGCCAGAACCAATCATCAATAAATAAAATATAACCAGGAGCAGGCTTTGGTATTGATGAAATTGCTGTGTGCTTGATAGTGTTATATTCATTAATCCGTCTTCCCTCCTACAAGAATTGTTATCGTACCATTAGTGTGATTTTTAGGATTAAGTAACGGGTAATCCACACAAAACCAACATGTGCCTTTAATGTCGTAAGCTTATAATACAATAATATACATACGGGATGTTTAGAAAATTTTTAAGAAATAAATAAGGCTCTTGATCTTAAGGGAACAATCCTCGTCTATATCGGGTATCCTAGTAAGACATGCTCTAGGATCATGTCCTAAAATGCTCTACACTGCAATATTACAACCGTTCTTGAAAGTTGGCACATCTGTAGAAGCTGACACAGTAAACCGACCGGTTTGGTGCGTTTGTGCAGCGCTGTCAAGACTACGTACAAATTAGACACACTTGACCAATTATCTCATAATTTCTTTGATTGAAAGAAATGTCTAGCGCGCAGTAGTAAATGGTTGCTAACTGCCTAGTCTCATCTACTCAATATTGAAATGGACAACTTTTTTAACCTACTTTCGAGGTTTTATTTTCGTTATTATAGTCGTTCGTAGTGGGTATATGGATTTTTTAATAACGTTTTACGTGATAGATCTGAACAGTAAAATGACGTGCACAGCGTTTGCATATGGTTGAAACGACTAAAGACAAGCTACTGGAACTACGAGATAGAGAGAACTTTTTTTAAACCAGAATATTTTTAGGGTCTACAACTGTGCAGTGCTTTTATAACTGAAGTACTATTCCCTAATGTGTTGACGACTCTTTTATAGATTAAATAAACTCCTAACGCTTACATACAATATCACCGTGTTGTTAATAACATATAGATCATGAACTTTATATTAGACACCACACAGTCATAGATAAATTCAATCCTAGAAATCAGATCGCAGACACAGAAAACATATGTACAAGTACGCAGACTCGGTTTAAAATACCTACTTTCTAACCAGAAAATATCATGACATTAGTAATTTTGAAGAGTTGAGAAAATTTTCGTTTGCTTGTATATACGTCCTACTTTTTGGAACAACCCAGTCGACTTATAGAAATCATTTTGGCATAATATGAATTATGATGAATAAATACAAGCTGTTAAGATTTGGATGTTATATTCTTAGGGGGTAAACAGGAGATCAAACAAAGACTACGGGCGTCTGCTTGATAATGTATGATTCTTTGAACAAGCTGCTGTGGTATTAGCTAATTGCCGGTAACATAACGTCCCGTTAGCACTCACGACTCAGCATTGTCATTACTGAGCAGTTCCCAAGCTTCGCAATAGTGTTAGACATTGTCACGACGGCAATTGTCACCGTACAGAGGTCACTATTTAATTACGACATAGCTAAGGTTCTACCATTACAAAATTGTTACGGCATCACATAACTGACATACTGACTGACATTTGTATTGACGTCTAGTAACTGAAACTACTGAAGCTAGCTGAAAATTGATCAATAGTTTCCTTTTAAATAAACGCCCTAAATCTATACTAATATAATAAGAGTTTGTTTGTTTGTTTGTTTAACGCGCTAATCTCAGGAACTACTGGTCCGATTTGAAAAATTCTTTCAGTGTTAGATAGCCCATTTATCGAGGAAGGCTATAGGCTATATATTATCCCCGGATTCCTACGGGAACGGGAACCACGCGGGTGAAACCGCGCGGCGTCAGCTAGTATTAATTAATAATAAGTAATTGTTTTGAAGTTAATAGAAGAGAGAGAGAACAGTGTATTCTGTATGTTGAAGTTAGAGGGGTTTGGTTTAATACGCGCTCGTCTGCTACAATAATAATCTAACTTTTAAGGGGTGGAATGGAACGTTCTTTAATTAAGTACGGGACAAAGATTTTAAAACATCGTTGGTATTGGGTATACATACCGTAGAGTGCACCATCTGACGTGCATTAAAATATGTACATGCTACATACATACAACGGAAAAGTTGAAGGTGCATGCCTCGGGCCGGATTCGAACCCACACTCTCCGGAATCGGAGGCAGAGGTCGTATCCACTGGGCTATCACGGCCCGTTGTGTGTAATTTAAGAACTTAAAATATCACGTGTCTCAAACGGTGAAGGAAAACATCGTGAGGAAACCTGCATACCAGAGAATTTTCTTAATTCTCTGCGTGTGTGAAGTCTGCCTATCCGTATTGGGCCAGCGTGGTGAACTATTGGCCTAACCCCTCTCACTCTGAGAGGAGACTCGAGCTCTGCAGTGAGCCGAATATGGGTTGATACCGACCGACCGACATACATACATGTACATTGTACATAGATGGGTAGGACCAAGTCGAGGACGTTGCTTCATATAAATTTAGTATATCTAGACATGATCAAGACTTATATTATGATACGGTATGACATGAATGCCGTGTCCAAGATATACCGTCGCCATTTATAGGGAGAGAAGTAGTGACAGCGCGCGTTCTCAGCGATTTTGACACAAATATGTGTGACCCCAATTTCTCGGTCCTCACGCGGTACGGTCCGCGGATGGTTATGCGTTTTCTCTCTAAATAAGCTCATGCTATGGGACGTGACTCTATTTGGCGCGTCATAGTATGAGTGCTTGTTCGATTGTAACTTGTTAATAGTACAACCTGCTGCGACAGCCAGACATGCCTCACTTTATGGAGGCTGATGGTTTGCCATTCTATGCCTATACACTTAGTTTTTGCCATAGGTAAGCGCGATAGCTAATTATACTGCCTCATTGGTCCCGTGGTAAGCTGTTTCGTCAACGGACAATGAGGTCTTGGGTTCGAATCAGTCAGGGTCAGGCCAACATAAAGAAATACGTTATTGGGAATTTTATTACAAGAAAAATATTCATAGTAGCCTGGAGTTGGGAAGTTGGCGGTGTTGGCAGTCCCCTGTGCCTCGAAGAGCACGTAAAACCATCGGTCCTGTGCCTCATCTCTCACTGGTAGTGTCGATCTACCGTGCCATCGGACTATGAGAGCGAGGGCGGGAATAGAGAGTGCACCTGTGCTTGCGCACACACAAGTGCACCGTAATATCTCCTGCGTATATGGTTAATCTCAACATGAGATTGGCCGCCGTGATCAAGCAATATTATTAGCCAATTATGGAGTTTTGACCGTGGTGACTTTGGAAGATAGCAGGTTTCATACAAGGCTCCAGATCCAATTATCCGAATATTCAACGTAATCTTTTGATATTTTCTACGAGATACCATGAGAAATCATGTCTCAAGTGGCCAGACCTTTAGCTTGGCAACCCTTCCCTAAACCCATAAAGTTTAATTTTTGACTGTGTTCCAAAAAGGTCCTTGTGTTTAAATCTAATTTTATTTTAATTTTGCAGTGGGTAAATAGACCGTAATATCAATGAGTATCCACGAAGGCACAAGGTTAGGCACAAAATTTATGATACCGTATTGCAGATATATCAACAACAGAACAGTGGAAAAACTTAACGACGTAGACGAGCTGTCTAGTCGGGGGAGGCCACACTCGTATGTATATTGTAATCCTTTTAAAATTAATCTACTACCGCCTACCAAACTTACTTAATAATCGATATCTTTCTTTCAAAGTTATTTGATTTAACTGTAAAAGTAGGCATCAACAATGACAATGATCCGTTTTATGATTGTCTGTAATTTTTCATCTACAGTCAACTGGTGAAATTCAAATGGGGTACCAAAGTCTACGGTGATTTGGGGAATTTCGGACCAACTAATAAATCCATTGAAATTAAAGTTTCCATACAAAATTAGCAATATCAACTTTTCAATTTAATTTTTGTTATGTACCTATAAAGTAGGCCAAACAAAAAACCTTAAGTAAAATCAAAATTTCTTTGGGACCAATTTTCCAATTAGTGGAGAATTAGGTACCTACCTATATAACGACAGATATTTAGTTTTGTATTTTAGAGAAATTATTTTTGCATCGAACGCTAACGGTGTCTGCGACGGCGTCTGTCTGGGGAGACGTGGGATGAACAATTTTAGACATTTTGCATTTCAATGAGCGTGGGTGAATATATTTAGAATGACCTATAACGGTCTTCGGAGAAAATGGCCGTGAAATTATAGCGGAC
The DNA here is from genome assembly GCF_947172395.1 of Bicyclus anynana. Taxonomy (NCBI): domain Eukaryota; kingdom Metazoa; phylum Arthropoda; class Insecta; order Lepidoptera; family Nymphalidae; genus Bicyclus; species Bicyclus anynana. The sequence goes on along the minus strand of NC_069087.1, from coordinate 18,564,822 downwards.
AAATTAAATATAGCTACTATATGGTATCAAATTCACATATAAACCTACTGGCACATACTCCTTTTGTACAACAAGTAAGGTTAAGCCCAGTTAAGGCAAATTTGCAAGCGTCTTCCAAGCAGAGACATACGCCATTATGGTTTGTGCCTTCGATTTGATGGACTTAGCAGATATAGAAACCAAAGAAATTGTTATATATAGTGATAGTCAAGCTGCACTAAAAGCGCTTAAAAGAAATGATACCACATCAGCCCTAGTAAGAGAGTGTAAGAACATATTGAACTCTCTGGCTGAAAGGACTAAAGTGACCATTGCCTGGGTTCCTGGACATCAAGGGAACTACGGCAATGAAAAAGCAGATGAACTAGTCAGGATGGGAGCAGGTCTCGAGTTCCTAGGGCCGGAGCCCTGCCTACCCATCCCATACTCAATAATAAAGAGGGTTATTGAAGGAATCATAGAAAGAGAATCGAATACACGATGGAATAGCTCGACTAAATGCAGACAGTCAAAAATGTTCCTGAAGTCATTCGACAAGAAGAAAACAACACAACTACTGTTACAAAGCAGACCCAACATAGCACTGGTAGCAGGCATGACAACTGGACATTGTCTGCTCAATAGACACTTGAAGATAATGAAAATCGTAGAAGATTCATCATGTCCAGGTTGTGATGAGGAGGAGACCAGCTATCACTTTATAGCTGAGTGTCCCATGTTCGCGCTGGTAAGATGGGAGTTACTAGGTAAGGATACATTAAATGAAGTAGACCTGACAGATCTCAGTATAGGGGATATTGTTAGGTTCACGAAGGCTACAGGAAGATTTGAGGGGGGAACACTGTCGAGACACCAGTGAACCTGTGTCCTTTTACCACGGGAATTGGGTGGAATGGTCCATAATTAGGACTGATCACCCGTCTGGCCTCGTCAGACGTCCCCTCTATAAGTATATATAAGGTTAAGCCCTAAAAAAGGATTTATGAATTCGCGGTCGAAATCTAGAGCTAATCTAATCAAGTTGATAAAAAATAAACAAAAAAGTAAAAGTAAAACCACAATGATTTGCTTATCAGCCAAATCTCAGCACTAATAAACACCTTTAAATAAAACATTAAAATAAGAAAGTGTTTTGATAACGATCACGGAAAATATAAAAGTTGTACGCAATCTCACGCGATCTTGAAGTTATCTCGGCTTGAGATTTTGTAGCAATCGTAGCAATGCCGTTGCGTTGTTTACGAAACAATGACAACGTAGAGTCAAGTGGAGGTCATGTTTACGATCACGACGCAGAGATGTGTGTGGACTGTTCAGTTACCGAGATTATGGTGATTATACGTTTGTGACTACTCTTATAATGTAAACAACCCTAACATTTATTTAACATATTGTAAGGTCTTTAGTATAGTCTCAATCTCAGCTGTACGGTTATGGGGTCGTCTTAAACCCCCAGGGTTCTTGAGTTTGTTCCTCATATGCTGGTCTTATTGTCGACCGTCGCGGTCGTACCCACAGTTGACAGCAGACTATGAATAACTAAATGCAATAAAGCTAAGTCCTGCTTAGCTATAATGCATATTTGGTATTGGAGGAATAAATTAATTGACACCTCGAATTATAAAATGTGATAGAAGAGATGGATACAAATATTGAAAGAATTTCATGGATTTTTTTCTGAAAATCTACCAAGAACGTTTGATTATGGTAATCCTATCCTACTAATATTATAAACGCGAAAGTTTGTATAGATGTATGTTTCTTTGGACGTTTGTTACTCTTTAACGCCGCTACTACTGAAGCGATTAGGGCTAAAATTAGGGATTTGTGACTAAAACTCCTCGCGGGCGAAGCCGCGAGCGTCCGCTAGCAGTTCATAAAAATAAGTAAGTACACGAGATAAGTATTTGCTATATTCGAGCAAGTTTAATAAGAGCACATACTCGTATACTATGTATCTCTATCTCCCATAGTTCGATACAATAAAGTGTCCTTCCAGATGATTTCGCGGTTCAGTGACTGAGTGTCGGACTGGTTTAGGAACAGGTCGGGCAGGACGCTAAATATGGCACCACTCGCCACCCTCGCCGGCTGTAGCTCAACTCGAGAGTGAGCAAATACCTACTTCATCTGTGGGAAAGGTATCTGTAAACATCGCATGAAATAAACGTTTTGAGAATTCGGTTACCAAACAATCGACCTCGATATTACGAGACAAACCAAAAAAAATGTTTTTTTTTTCAATTTTAACCAACGCTTATGTTGAAGTACAAGAAACTAATAAGGAAGAAACTCGTAGGTAAGTAGATACCTAAGAGAACCTATAAGGGTTTTAATACAGAAGCAGATTCGCTGGCATCCTATACCTAATGTTAAATCAAGCCAAGCGATTTAGCGTTCGCGTACGATGTTGTGTAGAAACCAAAAAGGGTGTGAATTTTCATCCTCCTCCTAACAAGTTAGTCCACTAGCACCTTAGATTGCATCATCACTTGTCATCAGGTGAGATTGTAGTCAAGGGCCAACTTGTAAAGAATAATAAAAAACTTTGCAAAGTAGACGTATATTTTGGATACTGCACAATTATTTGGCTCACGTACATGTCTCTGAATTTGTTGATCCAAATACTGATTAAGACATCAGAAAGTTTTTATTGCAGACTAGCGGACGCCCGCGACTTCGTCCACGTAAAATTTTTCATCAATCCGGCGGTTTCAACTATGGTTTTTTTTCGAGATAAAAGTAGCCAATATGTTGCTCAATATCTATCTAAATCTGCCAATGAAACTCCTGTTATAATTGGTTCAGTCGTTAAAGATTATCCCCGACTAACAGACAGACAAAAATTTTAAAACGCTTGATTGTTTTATAATACTTAACTTGAGAAAACTTAATTTTGAATTCACAGAGAGACACTTTAATTTTATTTATATACATATTGAGACATCATTATTTCTAGATGATTTTACAGTACAGTAGCAATGCTTCAGACTGGTTTATAAAACCTGTTGGCGAAGTTACCCGGCGCCACCCTCGCCATACAACCATATAAGAATAATGGTGAAAAAACAAGAAAGTAAGAATTTATTGCATTACCACGGAACATGGAAAAACTGACTGACCTATTAAACACTAGAATTTATTCTGAAGTATGGGAAAAATATCTTGACCATGTGAAGAACATGTTAACCTTTTAAATAATTTGTCCACATGTTTTCTTTGCTGTGGGAACATTATGATCTGAATATACAGGTGCTGTAAGAATGTTGAACATATAAATAAAAAATATGGCCTATAAATTTTATGAGTTACCATAGGTTTCCCGTAGGTCATAAAATAAGTGAAATGAGTACAAGTTATGAAAAAATATTATCTAAATAACATTACATTACCAATAGGCATTTTCTAGGTAAGCTAATTCCATCATAATGTTGCATTATTGCTTACCATCAGTAAGATATATGATTGCTACCAATCTCTAGCATAAAAATAAATAATAAGTAACTACATTTTGGTTTTTATTAATTATGACTAATGACTAACAAATACAAACAGGAAATTAGTGAGGACATGAGAGGACAAAAAAAAACTGACCTTCACAAATGAAGGTCAGTTTTTTTTTATTGTAATATTGAAATGAAAAATGATTTGTTTCTCTTGCCCTTAGGTATTATTTTTTCTAAAGAACATTTACTATAACTTTAAAGATGATCTATTAATGATAAATATTCATCACATTTCCCTCAAAATAAGCAAGTAACCGTGTTAGCAATAATTTGAGATCGAACCCAAAACTTTGGGATCTGGGTCCTTTAGTCATGAAACTACTCCTATCACAGCTTCAATGGAACAAATTTTAATTGTATTTTATTTTCTGTCCACCATAGATGAGGCTATGTGATTTATTTATTAATATTAATAGTAAATACTTAAATAATATTTAAAAATTGTTGTTGTCTGAGTAAGTATTAATATCTTCTCTAAAATAAAGTACCTACCTTCAAGAAATATCAACTCAACCCTTGTAAATTATATTTAACTTAATTTTGAATGCATCAAAATATATATCTTGATAAATTTAAAATTCATTGATGAAGATCAAACTGTCGAAGAATGTGGCGGTACCTACCTAAACATATATAAATAGGTATATTTCAGAACTTATTGACAAATAGTATTAAATGAAATATGCAGACCAAAGATGCATCCATCGGAAACACTGGATCGTAAACAAATTTACGAGCGCCAATAAAATGCACTGCAATGCAGTCAATATTAAGGAAATAATTTATTAATATACCCGCAAAATATAATAGTATTTTGTGAAATACACTTACCTTTAAAGACATTTTTGCTTCAACCAATAAACTGCTAATGGAATTCAGGAATTAACAGTCATCGTTCAACGAATTAAATAGTTTTATTATTGAAAAATAATTGTTTATTTACATACACAACACTAAAAGACACACAACCATAAGATTACGTAATTTTATGTTTTGAGAATTACTTCATTCCGATCTTGTAATAAATTATTGTCGAGACGATCGAACTCCGAGGTCCCCAGTTATTTATTTTGCTGTAAATACGAGCGCACAGCGCAAGTCGCACGATTTTTTTCCCTCGATTCACTTTACGCGCCCACCGCACCTATCGCGTTTGACGTTAGTTAAAACAGTGTTGCTAGCTGCAAATCTGCAATACAAAACCAGTGTTGCTGTTCTAAATTTCTATTTAAGATCTAAACTTCCTCATAGTAGTTATTGATATATAAACTAAAAGTTTATTTTGCACCTTATACCATAATCAAACCATGATTATATTCATTAATAATATAATAATTATTCATTAACAGATTTCAATCAAAGCTCGTAACGCCATCTACGTGTGTAATAAAATACTTGTGAAGTTTCCATATCTATGAACAGATGGCGTACGCAGACTTAAATTTAAACCAAATGATTACATGTAATAGGACTTTTTCCTACTATAAATTTTATATCTCTTGAATCAGGTATTGATCCTTTATTCGAAGGGAAACGTGTAAGCTAATAAATTCAGCTCACGAGATAACTTTATCCTAGTAAAACAGATAAGTAAGTATTACGAATGTAAATATCTTTAATAACAATGAAAATATCATAGTCAATAATTACTGTTTATTTTGAATTTAATCCAAAGATTAATCCCATAACTCAGGTCTACGGTCTACCATACATATAAGTAAAGTAACGGCCATTTATTCAGCAAAAGACGTGTATTTTAACACTCAGGGGAATTAAAACTCTGGTATGTCCGTTGACCTAAAACTTTGAATTTTGCCAAGTAACATCGAGATAGACCTCAAGTACAAGAATTTTTTTAAATCTAGGTACTTATACAATAATTTCGAATTAAATTTTAAAAGACAGGACTAAAATTCGGGATTCCTAAACTATTTATATGATCATAAGTCAATGATAATTTTATGCTATTTAAACATCATTGTCATAAGTAGTATCCTTCGGTGGGAGAGTCCAATTCGCACTTGTCAAGATTTTTTTTTAAATTCAATTGTGTAGGTATAACCAAAGAATACATAATAAGTACATATATTAATGTACAAGGTATAACTCATCAAGAGTTATTATTAGCTATTAGGTATATCTTTAGCCGTCTGTGTGTCTGTCATCAAATGTCGTTTGACGGCTTCAAGCGCGCTCTTCGCGTCGTATGCGTCGCCGTGCGCGGCGAGGTAGTGCGCCCGCAGCTGCGCCGCGCGGTCGGTCCGGTAGCCGCATGCGGTCGGCGCGCGGCAGATGTACAGCGGCAGCCCGGGGTGACGGCCGCTGCGGAGAACGTGCTTGCGAAGGTTCTCCTGGAACAGCAGCATCATCAGCTCAGTCATATGAACGACCAACTATGGGCTACTAAAATATCAATTTATTCAGGAAAAAGAACATAGACAAACAAGTAAATAAATAAATAGGCACTCACCAAACTGCCACACGTGAACTCGCAGTGCGGACAGGCGTACGGCTTGACTCCCTCGTGGCACACCAGGTGTCTCTTCAGATGGCTCGCCTGCTCCGTTTTAAATGAGCACAGCGAACAGTCGTACTGCTTGAGACGGTCTCCGTGTGTGCGACGGTGTCTGTAAACAACTTAGTGTAACCATCATCATTATCAGCCTATTTAAAATCCTATTACAGAGCCAGGCTTAGTTCCTTGTAGGAGATGGGATATGGAGGCACGGGGCTATAGCACAACCAATTATCCCAACTCCCAAATTAACTGAAAATTTCTTATAAGAAAGAAAAGCTTAAATAATTTTTTATAGCTCGACCCAGGACCTCGTGATTCGAAATTACATAGACTAACCGTAACCACTGGACCAACGAACGTCCAACGGGACAGTTAGTCTATTAAGCTCATAAGAATTTTGTGCAGCGCCATCTGTTAATATATTTTAAAACTCTTTGTGATGAACGAAAGTGCGCCATCTAGTGACGTAGGGATGAATTATCATGTGAAGTAAGGCGCTGTAATAGTAGTTGAACGAATCTACGATAGGTGGCTGTTTCAATTCAATTGTTTTTTTAGTACAGATGTTCTAATTTCGGAAGGCGGAGGAAGGCTTCGCAGCACAACATCAACGCATTATGATACGAAGGGAAGCGTGTGACATTTTACTATTAACCAAAAAAACCGTTACTTAGCGATTCACAGACAGAACTTCTATTACTTGTAATGTGTAAACAATCCTAAATTGTAATCTATACTAATATTATAAAGCTGAAGAGTTTGTTTGTTTGATTGAACGCGATAATCTCAGGAACTACTGGTCCGATTTGAAAAATTCTTTCAGTGTTAAATAGCCCATTTATTGAGGAAGGCTATAGGCTATATGATATCCCCGTATTCCCACAGGAACAGGAACCACGCGAGTGAAACCGCGTGGTGTCAGCTAGTAATAATATAACATAACAAAAACATGGTTTGTATCTTGCGTAAGTACGCTCAGTTTTTGCCACACGATCTAGAATATCTTTAACTACACTATTTCTACTACACTATACTTCAGAAAACTAGTGTTTCTGAATTAGGTCATTATGTATAGATTTTGATGTAAATAAATAAGTGATACCTATTGAGTTGTGCGGCAGTGGACGCTATGTAGGAGCACTGGTCGTGAGGACAGCGTCTCTCGTCTACCTCGCACGCCGAGACGTGGCGGGTTAATGCGAACCTGGAATCATTAGAACATAGATTTATAGCACACAGATAGTGTGCAGCCGCAGGAGTTGTAAGCCGTTTTATGTGCCCCGAAATGGGAGCCCTTGACGCATCGCTACGTTACGATTAGGACGCTTGTGTACGTGGCGACGAGGGTAATTAATTAATTTAGCTCTTACGCTCACATTGTCACAGAAGTGGCTTACGTTTGCTTAGCTTAGCTTAGCTCTAAGGTGTAAACATAAAATTAATCTAAGTATTTAAAAATAACTTTGGCTGAGTTTCTTGTGGGCTCTTCTCGGACCTAGGCCCATTTGGAAATGGTAAATATAATTTTAAGTTTTCGACTTTAATTATCACCATTAAATCATAACATAACTTGACGTTTCAAAAGTGCTTGTAAAGTAAGCCTAATTGAAATAAATGAATTTTGTGTTTGAGTTCGACTTTTGAGTTTATCATTGCTTGCCCCCCCCAAAAGAGACCTTTATATCATGGACTGCATAGAAGTTATCCTGTAATCTAAGTTGAAAAAGAAAAAAAATAATAGGTTCAGTACTTTCGGAGATGATTAATTTCCGTCTTTCTCTTATACTTGGAAAGTATGTATTTTAAAATTGCAAAAAATAAATAATACATTTAAGACCCCCATATCAAACTTTCTTATTTGATATGTCATACAATGCCTTTTTGTAAAACTTTTCATTTTGCCCCCAAATGCCCCCAGATGGAAATTTCCAGATTTCGTCTATTCATGTCACATCTTTGCGTTTGGGTCATAGGAATTGATTTGATCGCACACTTCGGTCCAGTAGATTTGGAGTTGAAAAAACTTATGTCGAAATTAGTAGATAGGCACAATTCCATTTAAAAAAAACGTATGTCTACAATTTGATTTCGTAATCTTTTCCTTTTAAAACTTTAATCCTCTCTCTCAATCCATTTCGTCCCACACTGATGTAATCAGACAAGTAAATCTATTAAACAGGTAATAAATAGTCTCGCGCGGTAATTACATAATTTTCCGCGCGGACTCTCCGTCGCCTGTCGAGCTGCGGAATTCTCTCCGACGCGGAATGTGATGGACGGTGGACGGATTCCTTTCACTCTGTAGCCTGTTCTGTTCTACCTAGCACGGAGTCCGTAATTGGTTAATTATATTTAATCCTACTTATACTACTAATATTATAAAGGCAAAAGTTTGTGTGTAAAAGTGTGTAAGTATGTTTGTTCCTCTTTTACGCTGCGGCTACTGAAGCGATTTGGCTGCAATTTGGAATGAAAATAGATTTTACTCTGGATTAACACATAGGCTACTTTTTATCCCGAAAAAATCCATTGTTTCCCGAGATTTGCGAAAACTGATGATTTTGATGATATGAATGTTTGTTACTCTTTCACGCCTCAACTAGTGAACTGAATTAGCTGAAATTTGGTATTAAGATATATATCCCGGAAAAATCCATGGTTCCCGAGGGATTTGTGAAAAACTAAATTCCACGCGGACGAAGTCGCGGGCGTCCGCTAGTTTTTATATAATTATCGTAATGTTTATTTTGCATTAAATCTATGGTTTATTAAAAATTGTTTGATTTCGACGTTGTGTCAAGAAGTTCATTAAAAAGTTACGCTTCTTATTTTGGGGCTTTGTTAAAAAAATTCTTTCGTTTGCCATTACCACACGTTACCCTGAGATAATAAAAAAAAATATTTGGACACACATCACTATCTAGATCCTTCAATCGAGTGTCGAGTCGACAGTACAGTAAAAAACTCAGTTTTCGAAGCAGTAGATACGAGTATCTTGTAAAAGCTTTTTGAAGTGGTTTTCCCAAATCCTTCCAACTTAACGTAGGAAGAATTACTAATACGAGTGCCTTCCGAAGTGTTACTCCGTTCTTGGCAATGGTATTCCATTTATCATCAGGTGAACCATGTGCTTGTGCCGCACTCATTACTAAATGTGATAAAAAAGTATCAGAATCTCGACTTAGTCTGAAAACTTACAATATACATCTGCGGGCGCTCTAACATTCAAAGGAACCTTCTAACATTTACGCGATATAGCCTCTAAGCGTACCTAAACGTAATTCCATGTACCCATTGTCACTTCCCCACACTAGAATGTGCATTAATGCAGCGAAGCGCCATAACGCGAAAGATACGACGCAAGTTGGATCATCAGCGTTTGAGCCCGAAGTGCCAGCAGCGATGCAACTTCTGTAATGGCTTGCGGCTTGATTCATGCGGCTAGCGGCGACTTGCGGCCCGTTATGACCTCAAGTTTAAAGACCTGGCTCTCGTCGGGGTAATCTACGTTTGTAACTTAGGGAGATAGAAGACCATTGTTAAACGAAGACGTAAGTAAATATATATGTATTCTAAAGCCAAATCCGATTCGAAATGTTTAACAGACGCATAATCAAGATTGTGGACAAGTAGACTTACATTAAAAAATGCACGATTTCAACAAAATACTAACATTTTAGAAAATATTAGCAACTGTGCATGCTGCTTTTGATTTTTTATAAAATAAAGGATTTTTCGTTATTATTTTAGTTTCTGTAACGTGCTTGGCCCAAAATGATCGGTCACCTTTGCCGTTGCCTACCACAGACCTGAGCAAATTTTGAATGTATAAAATCCTAAATTGACTCGAACTTTGAATCGAACCGGGAACCTGTTGAGAACTACAGCACTGCCAACTGAAAGATGTGCTTCTAACAACAACCATGACCTTTACAATGAAACATTGCTTGGAAGCAAAATAAACATGTAGCACATCCTCAAATGAACTATGTCACATAGTCATACTACTACCACAACAAACAGGGACAGGAGTCTCCATGAACAGAAAAGACACAAAACAGGGCAATGATAAACATATAACTGGACCTGGTTTATTAATATTTACACGTCTGATGCAAGTGTTAGATTTTTAATTATTTAAATAATTATAAATACATAAGACAACATATAAAAACTCCTTCTTCCAGATAAATGTTTTAATCTGTACTGTTTATTAATGATTATGGTTTTATTCTGAGGTTGGTAGGGTATTGTGATATATACTCTATGAAAAAGAGGCGAACATGCGATTAAGTGGCGTGGAGTAAATTTAATTAATGTATTATCCATCTACAAAAGTAACGATTTGTTTAAGAATGAGTAATAAGTTATTTGAAATACAGTTTATACATTCCAGCTTGTGTTATTTTATTCCATTGCTTTTATCAGAAGTGAGAGTACCTACGAACACGATGTCATTAACTACATTAAAGTCGATCTACAGAAAGAAAATGTAACGGCATTTAAATGAAGTGTGAATTTGGGAAACAGTGGTTTAAATTACGAGAAATGCGATAAAAATCATACGTGTGTACAACCATTAAGTATGTATACCACTGACGGCTATGGGACCACGCCGCACTGGTCCCGGTAAAAGTATTTATGCGATGTCGGTTGTCGATGCTTACAATATCTAACAAGAATGAAGAAACGTAAACGTAACACACTTATACCATGTTGACGATATTTATGAGCAAAACAGTCAAACAGTCCAACAGCACTCATAAGAGGATATTATTTGAAAAACTGCGAGAGAACAGAGAAGAACGTGTAAATTAATAACAAAATACAAAGATGCATGTGTGGTGTTAGCTGCAGAGTTATATGAGATGGAATCCTGTTGGTTTGACGGATGAGAAATACCAATGATGTCTAAATATATTAAACTAGGTGTCTGGTGAGTTTTATTATTTTGATTAAACAGCCTCATAAATTATTCAGTTGTGACTAATATGAAATAAAATTACAAAGAATAAATAATCACTAGGTGAAACTAAGTATGGTTGATAGGTTGTCAGTTTGTCTGGCTTATTGTCAAAACATTTTTGTTAGATGACTATATCTAGGAAACCAAAATCATTTAAGTGAAAAGTACACACACACACACACACATACACACTGCTCAAGAAATTAACGTATGAAGACAGACCACTCTAGGGTTGTTAGGATGTAGGACACTGGCATAATGTAATATTGAGAAATCTTAATTATAGAACTACATTACATCCGTTGCTGACATGGGACTAAAATGAATTAACTAAAATATTGTTTTTTTTTGTGCCTGTAACTTCAAACTATACATTTGTTATATGTGAGTTTTTATGACTGAATAACATAAAAATTAAAAATATATGAAGTTTTATGTAATGGTTCAAGTATTATTTTAGGCCTTGATGTAGGTACCTGATAACAAGTTTTGAGACAGCTATTACAATATTTTCAGATAGGATTTGCTTAGATATATCATTATGTAGATTACTGTATGTACTTAATATAAATTTTTTTAAATCTTTTGAGAAATTGGATTGATAGATTTCTTGAAAAATAAATTTGTAGTTATGTTTGAAAACCTATTTAACTATTCAAGCGTTGACAACATGCCTTCAGCCTATTTAGTATAGAACAGTTATTAACAATCTGCAGCAACACAGTAAATGATTCTTATCCATGAATATTATTATATTCGGCTTATCTACAAGAGTACTAAGAGATATTATGATATTCATCTTAATGAAATCTTATAATTAATTAAATTGGAGATTTTTTTTTAGGGTGATATTAAAAAGTTACTTGTGTGACAATTGAGTAATAAATAATTAATTATAATAATATCATTGATCACAAATTGTCTTAGAGCCCAGTCTGTATGGACTTCAAGTAAAGAGACACAGATTGCCATAAATAGGTTGTAAAATATTTGTCTAAGACATATTTTGACAGTTTTGTGGGTGGGTGACGTTGGGCTCTCTTTTCATTAATGGTCATGTGCAGATGTATAGATTCTACATACAAGTAAATTAACCATACTATTGCTGTTGTTTTAGATTCAATCAATCAGTTTATTATTTGCAGATACACTAGTGTATTTAATCCATGTCTCATTTGTTTATTTCTAGCATTTTATTAGATTGCAACATTTTGTATAATTATGAAAATTAGTAATTATTATGGGGTTGTGGTTAGAATTATATATTCGGATGGTTACAATGATATGTGCATAAGGTTTTAACTAGGGTATACTAGTACACTAAAGGTAAAAAAAAAATTAGAAAATTCCTTGGCCAACATATTAAGTGGTATAGGTTTTGAATATAGATTTGTATTGGGTCCTTAGGTAGTCAGTACATTTGTGCATCTACAAAGTGCACGCCACCGAGTTGTTGGTACCTGCATGCAACTGATGGGTGGTCTGCATCAAGTATGAATCAATATAGAGACTTAAATCATTACATCAGTAAAATAATTAATGGATATAGCCAAAAAAAAAAAAAAAAGAAATTTAACAGAATAAAAAAAAAAAAGAATATACTAAAATTAATGAATAGGTAAAACCTCTGATAGCAAACTAGAGGTATATAACAAAGGGGGTGGTCTGGTCTAAGACAGGTTTATGCTACTATTATTACAAAAAAGGGGGTAGTCTGAAGATAATTATACAATACATAGTCAAATATCATCTTTTCTTATCTAGTGATAACTACTAGGATTGGATTACATACTAAAATTATTACAATCATAAATCGCAATATTTTCAAGAAGTCTTTATTATCATTAAAAAAAAAGCATTTCTTTAAGAGAAAGAGTCTTTTGTCTGAATTAAAGTAAATTGATAGATTAACACATGTTTAACATTTTATTTCATTTTATGTACCGGGTCTAAGGTTCATTCAATTATAGACTGATTTTCTCTTGGATGCTAGGTATGCTAGTTATGTTAAATTAAATTATTTGTCAAACAAGTATGATATTTATCTGAACGATTAAGTGACTGAGCTATGTGATACTGTGTGAAAATATTTGATTACAGATCCGAGATGCATGGATATTGATTGATGAATATGGGATATATGAGATTCTCATGATAATCATTGGGTTGAACACAGCCCTATTCGACAGTTGACCCAAATCACAAAGATGAGAGAAGTTACACTATGTATTGATAACACACGATTTAAATTTAGTATTTTTATTTATGATATGATGATATTATAATTATGTATTATATTGAGAGTTATTAGTTTTGATATCATATATACATGTATTTTAAATATTTGCTCACATCCATGATGTTATTCATTAATTATGACTTACTGATGACGATTTGTGTTTTGGTAAAATTTTAATATAAGGATAGATGTATTACACAGGCCGACACGATTTTCGTTGTCCAAGATATAATTATTTTTTTTCTACTGATTTTGTAGTGCTGATTACGAAATCAGACCTAATTTTATCATATCACATCAGATTTTTAGTAAAATTAATATATTCGCTAGTTTTGATTTTTCAGTGAAATTTTCGAGTTTTGGCACTCTTTCTTTGAATTAAGCAACCTCTCATGAGAAATTACTTCAGTTATAACAACGACACACCTATTTGTAACGCGTTTCGTGGAAATAAGCTGTTATAGTGCCTTTGTTAAAAAAAAAAATATATATATATTTTAGTTAATGGTTTTTTTTGTTGTTGGAAAACGTCTGATAAACATAACGTCTTCTATAAAGTGTCACAATAGTCCAGATATATTTTGTTACATTTGTTGAAACTTTATGATTCTAAGCAAAAACTGAAAAATTTGTGGAAAATATGTATAATAAATATGTAGCTTATTTTGACTTCAAAATACAAATAAAATCGTGGACTCTGCAGTTTGTACTAATCGTGTTGAACAATTAAGGCAGTGGACACTGGACATACAGCAAAAGACAATCTCTACCTTTTGGTACTACCTATGATATAGTGAAAGCAAGACAATCATACAGATATTGTTATTTTTGCTGTATGTTAGAAGCTTTTAAAGTAAAATTTGTTTTCCTTTTTGTAAAAAAAAATTGATGTGATAGAGTAATTGTGCAGGTATTTTTGTGTTCAAAATACTATAAATTACTGATAATTTTTACTGAAATCAAAACAACGTTCAAAAAGTATTCATTTGTCGGCCGGTGTTATCGATAATATTTTAGATAGTATTATAGTATAGTAGTGTTATGACGACTAATATACCGTTATTTGTTTTGTGAATGATTATGGATATATTTGTTGTATAATAATTTCTCTATTGATTATTACACAGCAAAATAAAATAAATAAATAAATATAAAAAGATTCCAACGAATTGATAAACTCCTTTTTTTGAAGTCGTTTAAAAATGTATGTATATGTATTTATATCTGATTTTATATTTTGATTATCTTCTATCACATGTCATCTGGAAGTCTAACACGATCATGAAGTCCTGTAACTATATTAGTTCTGAACTTGATGGTGAGGGGTTCGGTGCAGATGCAACACATCATCTGGAAGTCTAACACGATCACAAAGTCCTGTAACTTTACTAGTTCTTGACTTGGTGGTGAGGGGTTCGGTGCAGATGTCACACATCATCTGGAAGTCTAACACGATCACAAAGTCCTGTAACTTTACTAGTTCTTGACTTGGTGGTGAGGGGTTCGGTGCAGATGTCACACATCATCTGGAAGTCTAACACGATCACAAAGTCCTGTAATTTTACTAGTTCTGGACTTGGTGGTGAGGGGTTCGGTGCAGATGTCACACATCATCTGGAAGTCTAACACGATCACAAAGTCCTGTAACTTTACTAGTTCTGGACTGGGTGGTGAGGGGTTCGGTGCAGATGCCATTAATCGATGATGACGAATTTGACAAATATAAATAATGTTTTGAAATGATGAAAATAGATAAGTTGATTGACAAAGCTTCACATGAACATTATGTTTATTTATAATATGTATCACTCTTATTCTTATTTAACATTTTTATGATAAAAGTATATAGAAGAAATCAAGAATTTCATTATAGTTTCATTGGATTCTTTTAAATAACTTATGGGATGCTGTGTGATAATTAATTATAAAATTTTATTGTTAACATTGTTCTATTTATAGTTGATATTATAGTAATGTCATAATTTCATGATATTCTTGTGTTGTTTGGGGACAAACTTTTAGTAAGGATGGCCGAATATTAGAAGATAAAGACATTACATTTGTAAATATTACATATCGTCTATGTACTTAATGCTTTAAATTAATCTACTACTCTGTCTAAGTTAATTACAATATTTAATAAGTCTCTGTCTAGAGTAAAGCTCCCTCTTGTCATCTGGAAGCTCAGACAAATATTAGAAGATAAAGACATTACATTTGTAAATATTACATATCGTCTATGTACTTAATGCTTTAAATTAATCTACTACTCTGTCTAAGTTAATTACAATATTTAATAAGTTTCTGTCTAGAGTAAAGCTCCCTCTTGGAAGCTCAGACAAATATTAGAAGATAAAGACATTACATTTGTAAATATTACATATCGTCTATGTACTTAATGCTTTAAATTAATCTACTACTCTGTCTAAGTTAATTACAATATTTAATAAGTCTCTGTCTAGAGTAAAGCTCCCTCTTGTCATCTGGAAGCTCAGACATACATAAGACCTACCTCGCTAGATGTTGTTTTTCGTCAAAGTACATGATTTACTTGTATGATCTAATGCGATTATAAGAACTGTCTCTGTAGAATCGAGGTTTCATAGTTATAACTTTATATTAACATAACTTTTAGTTTAGTTTAGGAATGACAAAATGACAGACAATTTTGTCATGAATTTGGGTAATTGGACTGAATCTGGAAGTGATTAAAGATTGAATTTATTTCAAATTTGTAAAAACAAGAATTAACATACCAGTTTAACTGAATTTAAGTGTTTGGATTTTTATCAATAGAATCACTATCAAAATCTGTATAGGTCTGTATTCACAATTTGTAAATATTGAATGAGAAATCTGTTAAACTATAATTATATAATTCTTAAAGAATAATTAAATGTATTGTAGGGTGTTTCAACATATTGTTAAATCAAGGTTTAAAATTAGAAAATATCTGTAATGACAAAATTGAATTTTACTACTTGTAAATCAGTGAATTTAGCAAGTAGTAATAATAATAGATTAATTGGGACTCACTTTTGTTATAATTAGAAATTATTGGAGAATTAATGAGTTGTGGTAATAAACATAAATTAAAATTTTAAATACTATGAGACATAGTTCAGTGAATCTTTATAATAATGTAATGTTAGAATTTATTTGTGTTTACAAAGTTTGAGGACAAACTTGTAGTCAGTATGGCCGAATGTTAGATTTTTAATTATTTAAATAATTATAAATACATAAGACAACATATAAAAACTCCTTCTTCCAGATAAATGTTTTAATCTGTACTGTTTATTAATGATTATGGTTTTATTCTGAGGTTGGTAGGGTATTGTGATATATACTCTATGAAAAAGAGGCGAACATGCGATTAAGTGGCGTGGAGTAAATTTAATTAATGTATTATCCATCTACAAAAGTAACGATTTGTTTAAGAATGAGTAATAAGTTATTTGAAATACAGTTTATACATTCCAGCTTGTGTTATTTTATTCCATTGCTTTTACAAGGTATATAAATTAAAAGCTCTGGTTTGTCAAAACAATTAATACTACAAGCTATGATATTGATAGTTTGTTTGTCATCTTTGTTTGGTATACCTACAATGCGTTATCATTATCTATTATCAAGAAAGGATAGGAATGATAAATAGCTTTAAAGTAACAAGAATGGAGTATTTTTACTAGAGTACTATGTAAATTCAATGGGATATTTTTATCACCATCTAACAAATTATTATTATTTTTATAATTTACATGTTTGTTTAAGTTCTGTTTGTGTATGTTGCACCTAGCTAGATCTGTAACTTTGCCTAATCAAAGAGATATTCAAGATAAAACGTTTTAAATCCCTCATTTAAATTTTAGCTATAGAAAGTCGCAGGTAATGCCTAGTTTGAAAATAAGCGATTTGGCAAGCTGAACTACAAATCCTCATTACTTTTTATTTCATGTTACTGCTAAATGTAAAAATTTGGAAATCCTTATATGACCAGAAATGTATCGACTTGTTTTGATTGCTTTGCCTTTGACTATATTTTTTGAATCCCTAGAGGAACAGCTCACACCTGGCTCCCCTTTGTGACGCTCTTGAGTGTTAGGTTGCCAACTTCCTGATAAAGTTTTAAACATTCTTGAAGATTCTCGCTAAAGGAATTCCATATCATTTATCGTCAAGTTGCTCAAAGTATCGCCAGATTCTTTTCAATATTCCCAATCCTCTAGTTTCAGCACCAACACAATACGCACACAACACGTGCGTACAATAAAATCAAATGTCAAGCGATCCGTTCGGGCGCACTAATATTTTGATCCGCCGCAGCGGCATCCGGAGTGAGTTTGTACGAATTTATGACGCCGAAGCGTTAACCCATCATCGCATCAGCGCTGCGCGAGCACTACAGCGTGGGTATCAAAGAGTCGCGTCAAATTATGAATGCTTCCCGATATTTGTGAAGGAGTTGTGGGACACGTGACACGCTCGCATCCGCCGCGCACCAATTGATGTCGACATCGGCCCGCGGTGATGCGTTCCGTTTATTTTTGTTTACCGCCCGCCGTCCACAAAAGAGCTTGTTTATTGCAAACGTATTACAAATGTCACATCGCACATATACCACTGTGACAAATGTGTCACATAATCGCGTAAATATGCGAGGAGAGTCATAATGTTAAAATATAATGTCTTTACTTGGATTATTAATTGGGTTGTCTTTACCAATTATTATTTTGATATCATTTGATATATTTAAACAAAAATAAGGCAAACTACATTTAATATAGACTAGCGGACGCCCGCGACTTCGTCCTCGTGAAACCCTACCTTACCGCTATTCTAAGTGTCCTGGTTCTAAGCTCCCTTTCCACCAATTTTCAGCCAAACCGGTCCAGCCGTTCTTGAGTTATAAATACTACTAGTGTAACTAACACGACTTTCTTTTATTAACCTAACTATTTATTATAAATCTTACCTGTCTGCGAATTGCTTCTTGCATTTGGTACATTTTAATGCATCTTGAAATATTTTGGTCATGCTGACGTCCAATGGGGTTAACTTCGGAATTCTAGAGTCTATGCCCCCGTGGTCACTTTTCGAATGGTTGGCTAAACTGGACTGGCGGGTGAAGTTCGCGCCACAGATGGTGCATATGAAAGGCCTCTCGAAAGTGTGCTGCCTCAGATGCAATCGGAGAGATGCTTTTTTATAAGTCTTCGGGCAAAGTGGGCAGAGGTACTTATGATTTTTTTTGTTCACCGTCCCGTCACTCTTGGTCTCAGTTAAAGGTTCAGTGTGAAGGACCTCGTGGAAGAAGCATTCGGCTTGAGAATCGGTTGTGAAGATGCATTGGCTGCAGTTCCAGAGAATGGATGCGTTCAAGGTTTCGTCCTTTTGAAATGTGCATGCGTTGGTGCGAATGTGTCGGCTCACTTCTTGGGAAAATATGAATGATTTCCCACATTTTGGACACCTGAAAAATGCAGTTAAGAAAATAATACTATTATAGGCAGTTGTCACACAATACAACACTGACATCTTCTTTTATGGGAAATAGCTGCGTATATCAGCAATTGTTAGAAGGAAATCAACAAATGATACCTGTAGCCTAAAAGAGGCCTTTGTTCACGTTCATCAGCTGATAATGTTGATGATTTTAATGGTCATTAAAGAATCAACCACCATAAAGGAGCAGCTCTTTTTTGGAGGTGTAAATGGAGGAGCCATTTACACTTTTCATCATCATTATTATCAGCCTTTAACGTGGGTTTTTTTCAAGTCAAGAGTGAATGAGCACATTGTAGACTATCGCGCATCACAACCAAGCGCATCTCGCGCATCTATTTTACGAACTCTATATAAAGACCAAATTCTATCAACAAATTGATCAAATTATACTTACTTCTTTTTAATATTTGGATGAACTTGTTGTATGTGATCTTTAAGATCTATTATGTTCTTCAAGATAACCTTTTCGACGCAATAAGGGCATTTCTTACTTAAATCCTTAGTCTTGACTCCTCTTTTACTCAGATTTTCCTTCCTACGCACCCTGTGCTCAGATGTTTGTCGATGACGCTTGGCTTCTTCTGAAGTTGTAAAAGTTTTTGAACAGACGAGACAAAAGAACGCCTTCTGCTTGTGTCTAGACTTTAGATGTGCTGCTAGGGTTACTGACGACTTAAACTTTTGTTTGCAATGTTGACACTTTTGTAGTTCTTGATAACTATCAGTAGCTGTAGTAGCCAGCTGATGACCGGTTTTTAAGCAATGTTGTTTAATCTCCATGTTATAACGGAACTCCTTCTTACACGTTACGCATCGCAAAACTGTTTTTTTCCTTATAATTATTGGCATGGACCTATTTATCACCGCAACAACTTCGCTGTGCTCTGAACTCGACATGTGATTCAACATTTCTTTTGACGTTTCACAATCATACTTGCAAAAGGAGCACCAGAATCTACCATCCAGCGCAGAAACAGTAAGCTCATGTTCTTCTGAATACCAGTGTTGCATGAAATTGGAGAGCCAGTTCGCATAAAATTTGCACGGGCTGCATTGAAATGGGGCTTGATGTACTATCGCCTCTATGTTGTTAAGAATCAGCTCTCTGTCATCTACGTCGCTTTTGATATCAGTAGCTTTTCTAAAGTGATAATGAGATATCAAATGTTTTCCCATTAAATGGGTTCTAACTCGCGATTTGCACCCAGAACATTGTACGAAATACGATTTTCTCTTCCTCTTTTTTTTCTTCATTTTAATAACATTCTGTTCTGATTTGTGTTTCTTTTTCTGTGATTGCGTATTCGTATTTTCATTAACAAAGACAGTAGGTCGTGTTGTTCGTTTTTCTACGTTTCGTATTGGTTCTAAATGACCTGAAAATTCTAGCTCGTGCTCTGGAAGAACTTTACGCATATGCAAGTTTGACATGAGGTGTTTCTCGTATATGGTCCTAGAACCCAACCTGCGGTTACATGGACCGCACCAGTATTGAACCGATCCCTTCGATTGAATCGTCGTTTGCATGATTTGTGTTTTTTCATTTGCACCCGGCACCCACTTCCCTTTAGTATGACCGGGCGGCGGTGCATCATCATCGTAATCACGGTCTTGATCCTGTTCTTCTCTCATGTCCCAGTCTTCATGTTCTGGAGACGCAGGTCGCCATTTACCGCCTGTGTAATTCGGTGGTGGTTTCCATTTTCCGTGAGTTTCTTCTTCTTCATCGTCTTCAGAATCTTCAGATTCTTCGGACTCTTCGTCACCTTTATAATCATTGAATGTGTTGATATCGTAAGATGTACTTGGGTGGTCCTTTTTAACGGAACCACTTATACTAGCAACAGCATTAATCAGTTTAGTTTGGTTGTCCTCGTTGATCCCTATTTTTAAACTGTGTCCACCGATCCAGTCTTCCCCTCTCAAGTTACTTTCAATAGGGCTCATTCGCGGGATATCTCTAGATGTTGACGCAACTGCGTGTGGGATTTTCTTATCAGCAGTTTTAGTCGTCGGTGTAGGTGGAGTTAGCCGAGACAGTGGAGATCTTTTCACACTACTCTGTAACTCTAATGACTGAAAAAATACATCAGCTCCTAGGCTGTACGTTGGTTCTAAAGGATCAATCGGTGGAAGTTCTGCTTTCTGAGCAAGTTTGCCTTTACCGCAATTCTCTTTCCTGTGCATAACATAGTTCTCGAGGCCGATGATCGTAGCGTTGCATTTGATGCACAGATGACTGTCATCGTCATCGTCATTTAGCATCTGAAAATTGAAGAGCATAATCTAAACTTATTGAAAATGTTCGATTGATTGTTTGTTTGTTTGTTTGCATTTAATATGTACTATGTCAAAGTCAAAGAAAAAATTCATTTATTTCAAATAGGCTTAGTTTACAAGCTCTTTTGAAACGTCAGGTAATAATATTAAACTTAAGATAATGGTGATAATAATTATTCCAAAACTTAAAATTAAAGTTACGAGGGTTCCAGGTTCTGAAACGACTTGACTGATTTGAACAGTTCTTTGACCAATGGAACGACACATTATCAGGAAGTAGCGGAATGTGTTTTTTTTTCTAATACTTTGTAGAAAAAATAACGACAAGTTTACGGATGTTTTTTACTCCATTACGACTAAACCGCTGAACCGATCGGGATGACATTTAGCACAGAGATAGATCATTTATTAATGGTGTTATCGATTACTTTTTATATCAATAGGAAGAATGAGATTTACGCAGGTGAAACCGCAGGACAAACGTGTTATTATACTATATTTTTTGGCAGACATTATTGTCATCATTTTGTTTGAATGGTATATGATTTTGTTATTAATTATGGGCGCCAAGACGTCCAGATTCGGAGCCACATAGGCGAACAATTGACCAAAGAGGCAGTTTTTGGCTCGTACTCGTAATTACCTTGAGTTACCCGCGTTCCACAGCACTTTACTTGCAGGTCAAACAGCGAGCTATGAAGATCTTCGATGGGTGACGGCATCTGAAAGTCAATATGCATAAATCCCGAGATGTACCGACAAGATTGATAGCCCGGGCGGGGCGGGGGGGGGGAAGGGTGGTTGGCGAAGGTGGTGACATCGTCGCGGGGTGGAAATAACTCGTTAATCGCGTGGTGCATAGATATTAAGCGGTGACGTCTCGGAGGTCGTCAGCGAACTGGGGCATTAACTACGCGAATTATTTACCCGACTACTGGAGGGTCATGTTTTAAAGACTGTTTGAGTCTATTTGTGTCCGTTTATCAATGTATCTCCTAAAATTATACGTTCAGAGGTAACCGTGATTCGAATAAACGTGGTTAAGGCAATAAGCAGACGACCAGTGATGACGAAAGAGAAAATAACTATAGGTATTTAAAGAACAAGAGATGAATGGAAATTAAGGAAGAGTTGATTCCGTTACTTGTTTTTGAGTAGGGAGGGCTTTTTAAGAATGCCGTTCTATTCAAGCTTCCATCTACTCTACCACCTACAATGTGTGTGTATTTTCAAGTCAAGATAGAGACAAACGTTTTCCTTTCTGAGGACCACATGATGGGTTTATGCAGATGGAAAAAAGGTGATATAGTAATAAGTAGTATTTTAGTTTATTACAGTAAGTATAGGTATGGCAGGCATTCCGTGATGATCGATACGCGAGTCAGCAGTACGGTCTCATTACGGAGAAACTTTGTTTCGCCATAACCCGCCATTTGCATAAGGCTATCTATCACTCCATTAGCATTAGTTTAAAGAGAACCAACTTAAATAGGAATGTGATTGCGATTCGCGACGTTTACTGGCTTTAATAAATATGGTGGATTGCTGCACCACGAAATCAAACTTTAATGCTGTAGGATTGTTTTATGTTAATAGCGAGTAATGCGGTTAGGAAAGCTGAATAACTAAATTAATTTAGACAAAAATATTCTGAAACTTTGTATTAGTTGAAGTAGGAACAGCTTTTGTAAGCGTACGAAACGCAATATATTCTAGGTGCGAATTTCAATTTTCGTTTTCGTTTATCGAGAAGTTTCTCGCTGGATTTAAAGAAAAACTTCACTTTTATTTGAAGTATAATAGGATATAATAAGATCGTAAATTGTACCTATTTGTATTAATATCGTGTGTATCATCATCATCCTCATTAACAGTAACAGCCTATGGACGTCCACCGCTGGACTTAGGCCTCTTGCATGTACCTACTTTAAAACAAAACGTGCTCGAGCCGCCAGCAACCCGCTGGACCAACCGATCGACCAACACTGCGCTTGAAGTTTCTCTGCGTGATCGAATCAGAAATTAGGAGATCAGCAGAATTAAAATGAAATGACACAGCTCAGCGAGTCCCGAAGCTAAGTATATCAATGGGTGGACATAGTTCAAAGAGCCAGTGGATCTTGGGGTCCCAAAGATGTATATAGCCAATTTAATTTAATAATTTAATACTATAGCCAATTTCTTAGAATATAATATCTCCATTGACGAATTTTATATCTGAATTAATTTGTATACACAATAATCTATGTAATTAGATGATATTTTAGTAGGAAAGTAATTGGTCATATTTAAAAGCGATGTGATTTTGAGGCGAAAGGGACTTTTATTAGAATGTAGGTTACCTTTGTAGCGATGAAGGGCTGAAGGATACGTCCGAGGCGCGAATCAAAGGGTCATTAATAATGTTCCGTTCACCTGTCGCACTACATCGCTACAGCGCTCGGCTAACACTGCGCTACGCCTAGCACGAGTTTTATACTTTACGAAGGGGTAAACCATAAAACTCGTGCTAGGCGTAGAGCATTGTTTACCAAGGGGTAAACTATAAAACTCGTGCTAAGCGTAGAGCATTCGTTTTTTCAGTAAAACTTTTTTTTTCAATAAAACTACTTATATCAAATCAAAACTACTACGAGTTTACTTTTAAAGTTGAATTGCAAAAAAATAATAGATAGTTACCGGAAATTGGTAGTGACGACATTATATTACATTTGCACGAACTACTCTCATATATTTAACTTGTCATTAAATAGAATAGTTTTTATTTAATGACGAGTTGACAAGACTGCGGTGGGTCGTTAATAATTACAGGCAGATAATAATAATAAGTAAACATGTTCTACAGGCTATAATGTCATATAAATCTCCTATTTTTATTATTTTGTCAAAAGTTTCCTTCTAATACGACACGCAAGGAAACTATCAAACTTTTCGAGTGACATAGCTACTCGTATTAGAGGCACTTTCACTACAATCATTCGCGAACTGGATCGGAAATTGATTCATGCACAATCCACATTCCGATGCGTTAATATTCACCATCGTCTCACCGTTCGGTGTAAATGTTTGCGCAACTTTGCGTCTACAGATGCTGATGGTTTTGTTTGTTTGATCTAAAATACTGTACTACTGTACTAAAAGTACCACTGCGATGCTATTTAGCGCATTTGTATTGACTGTTTTAGAGAAACTCTTTATCGCAAAGCTACATGTGGCTTCATTAAATGAAGAATACCCGAGTTCGTTTATAGGTTTGGTGTTGGTCTTCAAAGTGGCTGAATATTACAATTTTGACCAACAAAGTGTTTAACGTTGCGGAGTATTCGTCTAACACCTTAAGATATCCTTCAATTGGTTCTTGAAGTTTTAGTAACAATCCAAACAAAGTGTAGAGCAGACAATCCAGGGGAGGTTTTAGTACATACTTGTTGCTCATATCCTGCCTATAGGCAAAGGCTCTATCTCCGATCCGAACATCCAGGACCTTCGAAAGAACAAATAAGTGATTTGTAACACTTTTTAGGTGCGGTACATAGTATTAGTAGCTTATTTGTACCGCGGAAAAGCATTGTTATGTTACGGCTTCCTAGCCGTATCCTCGTGGATACTGTGAATTTTAAAAAGTCTAGGCTTATCATCTATGTTAATGTATAATGGACATATTTGACGTATTTGCTGACGATATTTGTGTTACAGACGATGATTCTCTACCTAAGATCTGGCGGTCCATCTCCTTACTTCGTCAACAGTACAACGTCATTCATTCATTCCATTACATTACTAATAAGTACCTAGTACACTTTGCTCAGAGACTTCCTTTCTCAGGCAATGAAGAAGTGAAAATAGATATCGCATAGCTTTCCATAGAACAAAATGAGTCACAAATGCCAGTAGTGAAAATCTGACACGCGTCAATCGTGCCCGCGCGGCCTTACACCATTGTGCTGACAAACAGCTGACAAATGACAGCTGACAAATGACGGCTGACAAATGGCCGCGTCGCGTCGGTGGCGTGTCGTTAATGTCATTATTGTCATTACACCGGGTTCGGGGAACTTTTTAAATATTGTTTGACGCCATCTTGCGCCTTGTGCTTGGCTTATTGATTTTTTGTCTCCATTGTCAGATTTTATTGATGGCTTTTTTAAGTAGCCAGTAGGTAAAGGTCGTGACCGAGAATGTACCTTTATTACTTAAAAAAATAAGTGAGATCTAAATAAGAGAGTTTATAACTGTCAAACTTCGAGAGATAGACATTAAAAAGAAAACTAAAATACACACGTTTACTCTAGTTAGATAATGATTACAAAAACAATAGAAATACTTATTTATAGAAAAGTAAAATGATTGCAAATTACAATTTAGTAGGTATACGTAAATCCAATAACCGTTAGTCCAGTGGAAAGCGGATCAGGAGCTGCGGGTGTTCGAGTCCAGTCTGCAAATGTAATTGAGTTTTTCATTCTTTCAAGAGATTTTCAGCATAAAGTTGGTGGTGTTTCACTCCCGTGCTTAGGTCATTATTATTAACATCTAATAATGACCGTTATAGAGTCAAACATGAATACCCTAAGCCGCGCATATAAAAGAAGCATGGTGAGTCTAAGTTCCATATCCCGTCTCCTACAAGGACGGCCTGGCCCTTGAGGGGGCGGTTCAAATAGGCTGATTATGATGATGTTAACTAGTAGCATTGTCTTGCTCCTGCTGGTCACGAGCGCGCGGTGCGATGTTCAAAGCAAATAAAAAGCCAAGCGCGCGCGAAGGTGACGGCGCCGCGATCGATGCCGGCGTCGTTATTAGGGCGACAGCCTTTGACGACGCGGCCGGCGCCCGGTTCGTCACTCAGCGATTTGGACATTTTTAATAAAAAAAAAAACCTTTTTTGACTAATTTTAATGACTAATTACTACATCCTTATTTCTAATGCCTTTATAGCCTAAGCCTGCCTATTTATAGCGGACGGAATGTGGAGAAAGAAAGAAAGAAAATACATTTATTTTTAGTGCACAACAGTGGAGAAGACCACGCTGCTGCAATGCGTGAGGCTTACTGCGAATACAGAAATTTATTATTATTTGTATAATGTACCTACTTCATCATTTATAGTATACCAGCTAATGTACCTAACTATACAATTGCAAATAAATAAATTGAATTGAATTGAATTATTTTAAATCCACTACTTATTTCATTCCACTTGTTAGCCCTTGTGAACTTCAGTATTGTTCTGAATGAACACAAACACGACTTAACAACATGTTTGGGTCATAATTGAATACGAATTTGGAATTTAGGAGAGGAGTCAATGATACTGACTAGGTTCAGGAATGTGTACTCCGAGGCACGAGTAACACAAGCAACTTCCTAACTACGGACAGAGATTTATTACTGAAAATTTCTTGGAAAAAAGGAAAAGCTTAATATTGCAAATTCTAACCCAAGACTAAAACGTGCTTGTGGTTCGTGATTCGAAGCCATTGGATCTACTCACTGGATCTCAAGAAGCTAAACACTGGATCAACAAGGCATTTGTTAAAGTAAAAAAAACTAGTTTTCCAAAACGAAAATTTAGACTTGCCGAACCGGGAATCCCCCGGCCAGTGGAAGGCGTCCACAGTCCGCGGACACGTGACTGACGGACGTCGCGCACACGCGCACATTGTGTACAGACACACACACACACACGCGGCACGGACACATCGGGGCATGTGAGAGAAAATACATCTCAACTCTACTTCATACATACTGATACAAATGCAACTTGTGAAGATCAAGCTTTTAAATAAAGAGCTACTTTTTGGATCATGACAGATATTTTTCTTTCTTTACTAACTAATAGGCCCAGGGTCAAAATTATACTTAATTATTCATGATCAAACATCGGCTCTGAAGTTGTGATTTTTTTGTATTTTATGAACAAAGCAATAAAAAAACCTTATCCAATACCGGCTTTTAAACTATTTAGACCAGAACATGGCAATGCAGATTGGGGACACAAAAAAATAAATACTTATAATAGAATAGATAGCTCTTCCCCGGACGAGCTTAGCCACAAATAGCTCTACTACTAATACTAGTAGGTATACTACTACACAACTATGAACATTGGATAGAAGCAGCCGTTAGTTTGCGGAATTTCATCATTATTTTGCTATCATCCGCGTAAAGGAAAGATTTGCAATTGCACGTTGTAGAGTCAACATCTCATGAGGATGCTCAGGTTTCGGGATGAAACGTACGTAGAGAGTATTTTGTTGGACCTGGGTGACGTTGTCGCGTGGATTCGTCGGCTTTTCGCGGATGATCGCAAAATAAATAAATTATTAATTATTATCTATTTTATATGAACATGTTTGTCCTTAATTGGCGCAGCAAATAGACAATTAAACTTTGTTTATATTTAACAATGATGCTAATTGCAATGAGTTGGAAAAAAAAACTGTTTAATGAATAGCAAACATTTAGCACAAGGTATTTAAGTTTTTAATAAACAATTAGTACTGTAAGTATGAGAGTGCAAGTCACGCCCGGCGCATGAACTAGTACACGGTACATTAATGTACGATTAATACGATTCGACTGTTACAGGCAACTCTTTGTATAAAGCATTTACAGACGGTCCAACTCTTTTTCAACTATAGTCAATCAACATATGGATTCAACAATATAAAAATCGATTTAGAAATTATTATTAAAATAAAACGTTATACGAGTTGCGAAGCTGAAGTGGCAATGGGCGGGCACATAGTTCGAAGAGCCGATGGACGTTGGGGTCCCAAAGTGCTGGAATGGCGACCCCGCACTAGTAAGCGCAGTGTTGGCCGACCCCCCACCAGGTGGACTGACGACATCAAGCGAGTCGCAGGGATTCGCTGAATGCAGGTGGCTCAGTATCGTGATGTTTGGAAGTCCCTACAAAAGGCCTATGTCCTGCAGTGGAGGTCCATCGGCTGATATGATGATGATGATGAAAACGTTATAAGATACATGAATTTATTTTTAAATATATTAGCCTGATTCAACAAAATATGTATTTACTACTGCTAAAACTGAAATTACGCTTATTGTACGAGTAAGTAGTTAAACCTACTTACTTCCAAAATCTACTGCCAAGTGCCCTGCTACGTCTTAAGGCTAATGTGTGACTATGTGTAGATATTCGAACATATTTTTAAGCAGATAATTTAATTCTGTCAATGCGTAAGTCATAAAATAGTTGTTTATAACTGAGACACTCTGGTTTCTATTTAAGAATTTATATTTTGTTAATAGTGGATATATTGGTAGGTTACAGCTATGGTTAATTACATATACCATCCTTTGGAAAAGACGCAGAGCGAATCAGATCAATCGCTACCACTCTATATACCCTAGCCTCATGGGCCTTGGTGTCAGTCGGTTGTGATTGTTGGCTGGCATGTCTGTAGAAGCTTAAATGCAAGGTGCAGTTGTGAATTTTTCCCCGCGATGCGGCAATAAATCCCGCGCCCCGCCCAAATCTAATGGGAATTATAATTGATTCCCTCCCAACTAGGCTGACCAATGTTGCCAGTAAATGCTCTGTGCGCTCCCCGCTACAGGCTAATTCATTAAAACGGAATTAATAAGTAAATACGAGTACAGCTAGCAACTTAAGAAACACAGTCAAACAAAATTATTTTTTAATTCAAATAGATAATGTTCCATCAGAATTAGTTTGGTTTGCTCAATATCAGATGTAAATAATGGGTAATAATGACGGGAACCGACTAATTAACATGACCTCTGAGCTAACACCATAAACTTCTGGTGGTAGAATCTTTACAAATAGTCAACTGACGTATCAAAAGTGCTTGTAAACTGAGCCTACTTGAAATAAATGAAATTTGAATTTAGAAAAAATCCCAACTATGTAATGAGAATTCTAGAGTACCAGTAGAAAAAGGAAAAACTCATAGGTTCAGTAACCTTTATCATATAAGTTTAACCAAAGCCTGAAATCCAATGCCTTCGTCCCTAATTTTTTTATTCAGGCAATTCCTCCATCTTAGTCGTTCACTCTTGACAGAGTGGTCGTGGTTGATATCTCTGCATTTTCTTTGGCTAAAACAGCCCCAGCGATGCGCTTCCACTTATTCCGGTCTTCAGCGTCTCGGAAACTCTGAACTATGGAGGTTTGTGACGAAGTTTTGATTGGGTCTGTCCAACGTGTAGGCATTGGCGTGCACTTTATAGATGTATATTGTTATGCTATGTTGGACCACAGAATACATAGTTGGATTAGGAATTTTACAAATACCCTAGTTAAAAATCTTATACACGCCACTGCGTGTAGGTGACCGAAAATACCAATTACCTAAATAAAAAGATTCTTAATCCTATATTCGCACCTTGATAGATGTAACACTATAGAAGATATTCTTTAGGTGACCCATACTTTACATATCACATATAAAATGAGGTATGTCAGGCTCTGGCAGGCTTTCGTTCTATAGCTGATGTAACAGTGCATAATACGAACCCCGCAGGGATTGCAATGTGTGACGTAGGTATCGAAGTCGTCAGAAGTTGGTACGATGAAGTTGGTATCAGTCCGGACGCCCCGCGGGACGACCGTAGCGACCAGCGGCCGAGACAGATGAGTTCCGCCGAGACAAACGAGACTGATACTACGGGCATGCTAATTTATTGATGTTCTAACGATGACATAGCAGGTAGGTAGGTACACTGAGGACCGTGAAATTTTTCGTTCTAAATCTCAACGATACAGGGGCCGAACTCAAGGTTTAGAGATCCTAATCTTTGCAAATACTTGTCACTTAGTTGGGCAGGAAAAGGAATATTGATGTGGTCAATAAAAAACAGACAACATTTTCCGATTGAAACAAACACTACAAACAAACATTTTTCTGAAACAAATTGCACAATAACTAGCTAAATAAATGAAGCATCCACATTGCCACAGCAACTGCAGCACCTACCAATCAAGCCGTCGCAAACATGCGACTGCAAGATCCGTATCGTAACATGTATATTACACACGGCGGCGCGCACCGCCAATCCGTCATTGGCGAAGCGCACAGCCATCATTACGACGCATCGATCCGCGCCAGCCGGCCAATGGCAGCGCGGCGCGCGCGCACCCCGCCGCGTGGTTAACGACGCGCATGCGCCGCATATATCACGCGTCAAGCCTGAAAAGGGCTTTTTACAAACGTATCTCGTATTCGTCATCGTTAACCTGTCGAGGGACTGGCCTGGTCGCGGCAACCAATAAATAATAAGATGTGAGAACCAGTTATTTATAAACTCAAACGCTAAAGGGTGGCTTCGATTTTTTAAAACAGCCTTTTTTTAAGTCACGTTCGAATTGACACGGATTTGTGGAAATTGATGCGTTCGTTTGTACCTGTCTCGGTCCACAGACGAGGGTTCTCAAAGTTCTGTGTCCACTCCCGGGGTCCTTAAGTGTGGGTCATACAAGTAATAATCTTAACATTTCATACAGGCCATCTTCGTTGGAAACTGTAACATACCTTCCAATATCCCACCTCATATTGCATCTAACAGAGTTATAACTCCCAAAGAGTCAATAATAACGATTGCAACATACTTCACTCTAAGCCAAGAGTCTCAGCCCAAAAAGGACGAACGCGGAAGGAAATTACCACGCGCTTCATTCCAGTTAGGCAAGTTCGAGGCTCGTACAGTCCATTTCATACAGACAACGGAGAGTAGACCAGTACTGCTGTAGCAGCAAGGTACCTCAGGTGCTGACAATGTCCATATTCGGCAGTAATCGTTTCTTAGTTATTTAAGCGATAAAAAAAAGTTTGAATGCTTTTTCTGTTTCAAAGTTCTCGAGATAAGATGGTTTTCTTGCTAAATTTCTATTACCGTCTACTTAAATCTCTAGGTCACTGTCAGCATCATATAAAGAGGCAGGGTACTAGTGATATTTTTCTTTAGAAATTGTCTAGGTACACACTGGGGCTAACAGTTTGGAAACCTCCGGCGTACAATAAATTGCGGTTAACAATTGTGATCTTTAACACGCAAGCAGTAAACGCGATAATTGCTTGCACCGGCGCGCCGCAATGAGATGACTTTATTTGTATTTATTCCTCGCTTGGAATGAGATGAAAATGATTGAGTTTAATATTATTCATGGACGAACACTTAATGACAAGATGTACGATACACAACTGTGGTCAAATGGATATCTCCAATTATGTGATGGGATAAAAATGGTTGCCGTGGACATGGAAGAAATAAATTATCTAAAAATATGTACTTAAGTAGGTACCTATACTTACAAGAAGTGATTATTTAATTTTCTTCCACATAACCTACTATAGACTTTTTGAACTCGGCCTCGTCGGTCCAGTGGTAAGGCTACGACGTCCTGGATTCAAGTCCTGGTCTGGCGAAGAAATATTGGGATTTTCTTCCGTCCGAGAAATTTTCCGTAGTAGCCGAGTTTGAAATTGGTTTTACATAGTCTTCAGTCAACATCAATCATAAACAGAATGGTGGGTCTTCCAGTGCCTTATGAAAAATAGACTGATTTAAGAGGAGAGCAGTGTCCAGTAGTGATAATTGCTTGATTGGTATAGCTTCACTACGAAAAAGCTTACTTTATAAGGAAATTTCAAAATAAATTAATACCATATTTGGATGTTTCTATGTGGCTAAGGGTCTAGCGACAAGACGTACGATACACGCGGTCTAGTTAATAGTAACGCATGGGGATAATAAAAGACATGGTGTGGGACTATCGGAGAGTTAGTTATAGGACGGGGTGTCAACTTCCTGCGGGGCAGAGGCAGTATCAGTTGGTTGCATTGGACGTAGGTCAGTCTCTCAACCATCGATTAAAGAATAAAGAATAAAGATTTTTTTTCCATCCAAGAACAAAGATTTTTTTTTCATTTCTAGGCATAATCATTCAGCTCTTAATTCAGCTCTTAAAAAAAGAAGTCCGACGGCACAATATGATAAATATTGTCTTAATAAATCCTAGTCTTCAGCTAGATTTGAAGCAACCCTTCGAAAAGCAGTATTAAAGATATCCCGTAGAAAAAATTAAAAATACCTTGACCAATGAAGATAGGCACCGGATGACATTTGTTACATAGAATCTCAATTTCGTATCATGTCAGCTAGCATACGTCAAAGACAGTAAATTAGCCTGCAGATTTCTAAAAATAATATCAATCTGTAACAGACAGACAGACCAACGTAAGACATAGCAGGCCCTACCTCCGTCCAGGCCGCGGCGGCATAAATCAGCTCGTACAATAAACTCTTAGATTTCAATTAAACATAAATCTCGCGAGACGGCGCGCTAATGGAGTTCAGACTCTTGACTTGTCTGTGTTACGAGTACCACGAGCTACACACAGAGAACATACAACTGAGTTACACAGACTGCGAGGAGCAGGGGTTTTGACTTTTCTAATCTACGACTATAATATGACAATGGCGTGCATTTTACAATTTGTATGTATATTGCCTACCCTGGTTAAAAAGCTTATGCAAGCCACAGTCTGTATGAATCTATTTATGCTAGGCAACGATTTTATACCATCATAATTATATGTTACATGCATACAAAAGCACCGCTAAAGTGATCCGAATTTAGCTACTCAACTGAGCGCACACATGCACAGTTTTGTGTATTTCCACTTCCTGAACACACAAGTCGACATTGTAGACAATATTTTAGTGTATAAAATAACTTTCGTTGTTTACTAGTGACTAAATTGTTCGCCTCAGTTTCAGAGCGAGTGACCTATTATCTAACAGTCAAATAACAATCAATCAATAAACGAGGATTAATTAAGAACTTGTATTTGAAAAGGAATTTTCATTTTACAATTTGTATGTATAATGCCTACCCTAGTTAAAAAGCTTATGCACGCCACTGTCTGTATGAATATATTTATATGTTCATAATATAAAAATGACTAGATTGCTAAAAGCGAAACAGACTTCTATGATTCTGTTTAGTTAGCTGGATGGTTTGGGAAAAAGAAAATTACAACTAACAGAACAGCAGAATGATTGGAAATAAAACGAGACAAAAAAAATTGCACAATACGTTCTTGTCGTATATTGTATACATATTATGTATCTAGATCTGTTTGCAGATAATATGTAATAGAAAACATAGAAAACTAGTATGAATAAAAAACAAAGTAAGAAAAAGTAAATTGTGAAACTTGGTATTCGGAATTTAATAATATATATATAATTATTATATAATGTTTAATTTAATTATGTAGATTAATAAAAAAAAATAAAAAAGTGTTTCTAGCAGAGCGTGGTTTCGATCCACGGACCTCTGGGTTATGGGCCCAGCACGCTTCCACTGCGCCACTCTGCTCTTGTGATGACGGCCGAAAATACGACTCACTATCATTTACAATAATTATAAAACGTTCCTCATATTTTATCATACACTATTTTCGTTTCATCATCATGAGCCCGTTTTAATTGAGCCACTGCAATATAGTAGTAATTTGTAATACTATTTTTCATGCATAGAAGTTGGTTAAACATTATATTTGATAGTGATCGCTACAGAATCTACCTTAACCTGCAATGAGTTTAGAGAGGACAGCGTAGTGAGTTTAAGCTTCATAGCTACAATGAATTTTACAATTTTAAATAAATTGAAAACAATTTATTTAAATTCCTATATGACGACAGCCCTGAGTCTGTAGCCATGATGCTTGCCAATTCTCTCTCTACAAACGCTAACGCTTCGAAAACTAAAAAGTATGACAGATCCGATCGATAACTTCTATTCCGATCACGTGACCGGTCGATAACGAATGTAATTCCCGTATATTTTTTTAATTTTAAAAGCGTTTGCGATTGTAGAGAGAGAAATTGGCGTGCCTCATGGTTAAAGGGCCAGGTCCTGTAGTAGGCTGTTAAAATAGGCTGATAAAGCTAAATTTGATTTAAAAAGAAATACATTTGCGTCATTGTATAGTGTCACTCATAGACACTATACATTCACAATGTGTCGAAGTGTTAGGCTAAAAATAATTTAGATATAGGTAGCTGATATAGCTAAGCGAAGCTAAAAGTGTTTTAGTTCCGCGCGAAACAACGGGCGAGCAATAAAATAAAAACCCCGTCGATATTGTCACGACGCGGCGGTGACGTGCTTATTAAGAGGGAAAATTGAAAATTGACTCGCGCCTTGATTGGCAGGGGAATATTAGCTGGATGCAATTTTCCCGTGTTTTGTTTGCGTTTTTAAAGGAAACCTCCGGTGACGCTAATCCATCATTGACGCGAGAGGCGAACGTTCAACAACATGCTTATAACAATGTGACGCGGGAAGGTAATTAAAAAAACGTTGCGAAATTTAAATTGCCGTTTTTTGAACGGAGTGTGTTTTTTTTTTAATATCCGGTCCATTGAAATTTTTAAATGCGTTCGTGTCTATATTTCAGTTTGGGAGTTTTAGTGCACTGTTGTGAAACAAGATGGCGGTATAAGAAAATATTTCTTATAAAATCATAAAAAACATTTTGGCATAATTATTAAGTACGAGTACCTACGTATTTTTATATATTTACTCTTTTTAGAATTTGTTGTTTTTGAAAAAACACCGAGATTAGCTCATCAACTTGATTTTTAGTAGTTTCAAAATAATATTTCCAGACTACACTTGGTTCACGACTACCACCAGGAATGTAGTAAAAAAAAAAGTAAAAATTTGATAATAAATAAATTTAAAAAAAATCTCTTTGCCTAGGTACATGACATGATGTCGACAGAGACCGACAGCAGCGCCCCTAGCGACCAAAGCGCGTCACAACTCACACCTGCGTTGCCACTTGCCAGTGCCTAGTTATTGCCATTGATATAAGAAAGGACCCGTCGAAAGAAAACCAATTAATAAACTTTTTTTAAATATGATTCAAGACAGCCACCAGGAATGTAGGCATACGAGTAATTTTAAATTTAGAAAAAAATAAATGTTTTTTTTTCTTTTAATTATGTACATGACGTGACGTCGACACAGAACGACGCGTTTCCCGCGTTTCCAGTGCCATGTTGCCATTGACATAAGAAAGGACCCGTCGAGAGAAAACCTATTACCTACCTTATTAATGTGTCCATATTATTTAAATGAACGTCGGAGTAACGCAAAACTATTTGCATAAATACCGTGCTGTGTGAATGGTAGTTTCATTAAATAAAAATAGAAAATTAGCGTTGATTTAAACAAGGAGTAGGTAAGTTGTGTAAGGAGTGTCATTTATAAATAACCAACCAACCTAAGTTGCCAATCCTAATCTAATTAACTTAAAATCTAATCCTCGTTTTGTTCTTCTTCGGAAGATCATATTTAAGAGTATCTAGGTAGCTACGTAGATTTCATTGTATTGTCGTGGTATAAACCCATCTATTTGCGATTTTTTAAATAAGTATCCGATCTTAAATATTTCGAATCTTTCGCTGATTTGAACTTACTGCAAGTGCAATTTCTAATTCGGGTCAACTTTAAGAATTGAATATTTTGTAAATTATCTCGGCACGAGGTTCGCAAGGTTCGGTTTTTCTTAGTAGAGTATGCCCTCAGAATACTACATTACAGACATAAAAGCATGATGTTTCAAATATGTTAAAATAAAATAGAATTAGAAATCCTTAATTTAAAATTTCTAACACACCAACCGTCGTATCTAACCTTCCACATCAATGGCTATATCGTTATTATTTGTGGTGTATTTCCAATATTTTCGCGTTCGCCATCTCATTACTCGAGCTGGCGGGTCCGCCGGGACGCGCAGCCTTAATGGAGGTGATCATGTGTCCTGATGTGTTGAGCTATGACGTATTGCCGCACCGGAGGGATCACACAAAAAGGCCGCTGAAGTGACACCTCCTTAATGGCTAATGAGAGATACGCAATACCGTATTCCCTGATCTGTTCAGATGTTATCACCCTCGTGCTGTTTAAGTAGCATTATAATTATCTGTTAACCACCATGGGCCCTTAAGGCTTAAAGTCACTCAGCGGGCGATTGAGCGAGTTCTTCTGCGTGATCGAATCAGAAATGAGGAGATTCGCAGGTGAACGAACAGACATGGCTCAGCTAGTCGCGAAGCTGAAGTGGCAATGGACAGGCGATATAATTCGAAGAGCCGATGGACGTTGAGGTCCCAAGGTGTTGGAATGGCGACTCCGCACCGGAAAGCGCAGTGTTGATTGACCCCCCACTAGGTGAACCGAGGTCATCAAGCGGGTGGCAAGGAGCCGCTAGATGCTGGCGACTCGAAGCCATTGTGTTTGCAAGTCCATGCAAGAAACGATTTTTATTGATACCAAATCTAAACTA
Source organism: Bicyclus anynana (assembly GCF_947172395.1). Lineage (NCBI taxonomy): Eukaryota > Metazoa > Arthropoda > Insecta > Lepidoptera > Nymphalidae > Bicyclus > Bicyclus anynana. The sequence goes on along the minus strand of NC_069087.1, from coordinate 18,528,455 downwards.
AATCCATAACGATAAGTTTTTTTTCGAAGGTCGCGTATACCTCACAGAATCCGTGCATCGCGTGATATAAATCAGCCGTGGAAGAAATGCCAATAAACATCGCGCCGAAATCTTATAATTACGAGGCAATGAGCCGACCGGCCACAAATCATCGCGCGCGCATACTAATGCCTTATCCTAACATCAGATTAAAGGCATCAATTCCTGTCAATAGAGGTCGCCTCCCACGTAATTACAGCCAGCAGTATCCCGGGGAGGATTAACGTATATCAAGTGGGAATAATTGAAGGAATCGATTAAATGAAGAGTATTAATTGCCGAAGCGCCCGCGCCGCCCTTTGATGCGCTGTGCGCTTATCTTGATCATTTGAATCTGTCGACTCTCATCGCGACCAGCGCTTGTTTTGAAATGACTAATGAAAATACATCTATTTTTACTAATCTGTTTGTGACACAAAACATACACACACACACACTAAATATTCTTATCATCTTTGAGGAAAGAATCAGTACCTGAATTGATAGCGACTGAATCATCAACATAAGTTTTTTGACTTTTGGGAATTTTTTGTAAATTTTACCAACACTATAGTTTGAATTCTATAAAATGTTGCTTAATTGAAATTTGAAAGGAACACTTTCGGTTCGCACTTGGACAGTTTTTAAGGAACTCTATCTCTTGTATTAAAATTACTAACAATGGCAGCGCTAAAGGTCCTGCGAGAGTCAAACAGTTATGTTTCAAAATCTTCCTTACTTGTAAGTTATTGTGCAAATACTGGCTATAATATAAAGGCTTATATTTAATTTGTAAGTCATTCAATCATTTACCCTTTCATGTTCATAGATTACTAAAAGTTTACATTTATTTCGAATCGCGTAAATGATATAAGTACAAACAGCGAACGCTAGTTTATTAAATTCATAAGTTTTAATTTGGCCGCGTTTAGCGAAACATTCGCGATTAACACGGGTTAATAACGCAATTTAAAAACCGAACAAACAAATGTATGTAAATTGCGCAACTCTATGTAAAAGCCGGCTATAACCCGCCCAAATAGAAATACGCGTTGCACAAACGAAAACGTCCTTTGGCGTTTGCGAAATAAGAAAAACGCGGGTACCTTTTAACTTTGTCCGTGTGGAGTGAGCTGGAAACAGGCACGTTCAGAAACTGCTTACACGAATTAGCGCATCAAAGGGGCGAGGGGGGCGAAATTAGAAAACTCTCCCCCCCTCTCCGCTCCAGGCGTCGTTCCGCACGTCATAAACTGACAATTTACGATAACTCCCGGATTAGCCTGTTTGTCTGTTATGCAGGCGGGCACGAGCGGAGTAGAGGGTAGAATTGTTTTACATTTGCATTCACAAGTGGGGCACCTCCAATCGGATTGATCAGAGGTTGTGTTTTCTGTTTCGCGGGTTTTTCGCAACCTTGGAAGTTTTGTTGGTACCTTTCTACACAAGATTTCTTTGGTACTCTTATAAACATGAATTCAATCACACCCCATCTCCGAATATTTCATATAGATTAGATTATTTGCCATTGCCAGTAATATAAACATGGTAAAATTGTCTCTGAAAATAAATAATTTATGGAAATCACAATACACTGTAACATTATAACAGCAGAACCTGCCTTCTAAGCCCGTGGTAGAGTCGCTACAAATAGTCAAAGTCAACGTTTTTAGCTCGTAAACTAGAGCCTACTTGAAATGTATACGAATTTAAATTCAACTTTGTCTACCTACCTCAATAAAGGTTAAGTATAGACCACTGTCGCCGCAGATAATTAACGCAACCTCCACAGAGTCCATCGTAAATTCCGAAAGTGCGGCGTCATTACATTCGGCAAAACACACAAACAAAGAAAGGCAGCCAAGGTGTTTTATTGTCAAATTAATTTGCCTACAAAGTCGTTTGCTTTGCGCCCGTCCGCGTCTATGTCGCCCATTAAACGTTACGGCGACCATGCTTCATAAACAGCGGGACCGTAAAAATTAACGTCCCGACGTCCCGCGCCCCGCCGTCCCGCCCGTCCCGAGCGTGCCCTGCGGGACAGATTTCAAAGCTCGTATTTTGTGTACACTCATATTTTATTTCGGATATCATTTCTGTTATATAAACAACGCGACGGAGGTTTTTATTAAGGGTCTATCCTATGAGGTCATTAAAACGTGGGACGCGTTAATGTCCAGTTAATGCAAATGGACCCTTTAAAAAGTTAAATGAATCTAAAACGACACGTAAAACTTTTAATTATATAAACGATTATGTATTGTTAATAAGGGAAGTCATATCATTCATTATTTGCAACAAATAAACATTAAAACAGTATAATTTACCGTTCAGTCTAAAATATAGTAAGTAATAATGTTTGGAGCTCTAGCACAAATAGCTCTAGTATACTCTATCAATATAATATATGTACGATATAAATAGCGTCACAATATCAAAATTTTTACCTTATTATATTATTTTTAAAATATTAAACTTATTTTCATCGGTTTTGGGGTCCAAATTGGGACATAATAATCACTTTCTATTTTGGAAGACCCTGACAGTCATAATCTAGCCAGAATGGACTGTTGTGCCTTACCTTATCTCACTTTATTATTCAAAATCTTCAAATCAGCTGGCCTATTCACTATTTTGGTCTTTATTAAAAACAAATTACATAGAATCTCAATTTTGTATACCGGTAAACAAGTGTCAAAGTTTATCTAGATTCGTACGTTGCGCGGAAAATCATAATGCTTTCGAGTTTTACTGATACTTGGGCCTGTTATATAAAATCGATTCAGGAGTAAACTGCAAAAAAAAACATTACTGTCCGCATAACGCGTCATAGCGTAGTCACCCGGTTGCTAATTTCTTAAAGGGCGCCCGCGACCACGCTCAGTAAATAATTGTCCCGCTAAAAGAAAGCGTGGCAAATCTCGCGATTAGCATAAAAACCATCTAAACAGGCCGGCGGAAACGTCGCTTTCCTTCCGCAATATTTGTACAGAGTATAAAAAGTACACGTTTCCGGACGACATTTTGTCTAGCGCTAACAAAAAGTTGCGCTGATGTTAATTGCTGCAGGCTAATAAAAGTTTTGAACTTATTAATGAGGAATAGGTTCTATCCGAGCTACTTTTCAGCATTGTTTGTTTGGCTTTCGTTTGACAATCAGGTTTGATTATTTTCTGTTTTATTTCAATTTGTTGGTTTGTTTTTCGCAATGTTAATGTCATGTTTGTGATTTTACATTTTAAAACGTCAGCCATAATTTAAATACGTATCGGATTATTGTTATGGTTTTAATTTTTTTTCTATTTTACTTTCTTAAGCGCGCTGCTGACAGTAGGTATAGGTATGCACTTGTGTGACTGGCATAAGGCGTTAAGAACTCTGGACATTTATTTTACGAAACGTGTGAAACGAGACACACCAGTTAATTTTCTTCTTTTATTCCGTCAAGCCATTGTGGAATTGAAATGCAGAGTTGTAAGCGACTTTAGGAGTAAATTACCATGTGTTAATTGAATACAGATACTTAGACATTTGATGAGGTTCTGTATTTAGTTTTATTGTACCCACTGGGATATTTTTTCATTAATTTTGTGGGATTGTAGAGTTGTAAAAACATACTAGAAAGGGCAATCCAAGCTCAGTTCAGGAGACAAAGAAACAAAGGAAATGTATACAGTCTTATTTTTTATAAAGGTAACAGCTTTTTGGAAGCAAAATAACAAAGCCAGGTTTAATTAAAAATTATGCAAATATACCTACTTAGCGATAGCTAGTTAGTATGGAATTTTGAAATAAAAACACCAAAATTTCATTACAGGTTAGTTAAATTTATTTAAAGAATAGAGGACAACCGTAACAAGTGATATCTTCATTTAAAAGGTTGGTAGTGTTCTTACATTTAGTACCTACAAAGGTTTAGTACTCTTTTTAAAAGTTTTTCATTCGACAAATACTTCGGAGATAAGTTTTCGGAGATTACGTGAATAAACTATTTCTACTAAATAAATAATTAGTTTCTGTAGGGTAATAGTGCAATTAGTTTGAAAACCTGCCTTCCGCAACGATATTTTTGGCCTTCCGAACGGGGGGTGGTAGAGTCTTTAAAAATACTCCAGCTTGACGTTTTATAAGTGCTTGTAAACTAAGCCTACTTGAAATAAATGAATTATAATTTTGATTTTTAAATCGGCAAGCCTATAACAGACAAGTGTAACTATTGTATCAAAGAAATCGCGCCGTCCGTCCGCACGCCGCACAAACCATAACCGCAAGCAGCAGACGCGTCGCATCGTTAAAATTTACGAATAATTTCACCCACAGAGAGCCCCGAATCCTCCAGACATCTGTTCCAAATCGCAATAAAAGTAGACGGCAGCAGAAACATAGAATTTTATCACGGCCGTGTCCATCATAAACCATCCCCCCGGCTTGAGGGGGGCCACATAAAAGTTTACAGGCATTCGGCTAATAAATCGCGTCAAATAAATAAGTGTTGAGTCGGTTGGCGGCATATTGATTCGTCATGTGCCGCCTTAGAGCGGAGGCGCGGGGGACGCGGTTGGTCATAAAGGTGCGTAATGGCCGACGTTGGAAGACAGCGCAGTGGCGCGCATCGATTAGCGCCTCGCCCGGTCCCCGCCGCCGACGCAACGAGCAGAGTGGCATCAGCTTCGACCTTTGACATTGGCGCGACCTGGGCTACCCTCGGCAGGACGGACGCTTCGAGCTTGCACTTCACAGATGCAATCTGCCTACTCTAACTCATTACAAACCTTTCATGAAGAACAAGTTTTCTATTGTATGTGTAGCCTATCTTAGTTAAAAACCTTCCATGCTACTGACTTCGAGTGTGCTGTTTTAAGCAAGCTAAGTTAATTTTGAAAATCTAGGGTTCAAGGGAGAATCGTTGTAAAACATGGTCTTGTCCACAGAACAGGAAACGCTGAAAGCTCACGCTTGTCAATGTTAAAAAAAAATCAATTTAATTTACTTTCTGCCAAGCCGAGTGTTTATCTGTGTTCTGTGGACTAACACTGGAAACAAACTATGCTTAACTGAAATCTTTAGAATAATCACTATGTTTTCAAATTAATAAGGGATATACCGTCAATTTATTACATTATCACACAAAATAAAGACTGTACTGTGTGTGGTATGCTGTCAAGTCCTACCATTTAGTCATGCTTATATAGAGCGCCATTCCGACTTATGGTAATACATACTGCTTAAAGCAAATTATATAAAACGCATTCAACTTTTAAAATAAGTATTGTTGTAAGTAACGCATGAATAATTTAGGTGTTTTAAAATAGAAACGAACTACATAATATTTAATTTCGTTTACTTGTATCTGGGGTGAAATTGCGCGTTTGTTTCTAACATTCCGTAATAGATGGCGTGAGTGGTATCAAACTTGCAAAGCGCGCGGCGTGACAACTTTGTGTTATTTCGAGTATAATAATAAAACATTAAGGCCTTAATAGCTGCAATTGTGTCATAGTAAGTTAATAAGAGCCGTAAATCATACCCGGGCTGGGCTAAATGGTTATTATAAAGCTGTCAGGCGGGATATAGAAACGTCATGCGCGGCAATGTGCTTTTTGTTTATTATAGGTAGGAGGGTAGGCACATATTTACTGATACTTTAGCCAACGTGAACTTTGTTTAAATATGTTACCGTTAAATTGTAAAATACGTTAGTTTATTATCTCACTCGTGATATTATAATCTACCGTCATATTGTGAACTGAAAATACTGATTACAATTTGACATGTTATTTATCGGTATATTATAATCTATCGGAAGTGAAAAATATAAATAAACAAATAGTAGGTTTGTTTTCGTTTCGCCTTCATAAGCTACGAAACAGGTAAATTATCAAGAAGATTTCAGTCAAATAAGTAATTAGCAAATAGTCTACCTACTTGATGTCGAATTTTACCGAAACTTTGAATTTACCTATAGAACTACTTCTATGTCATAAATTCTTACCATCTTAATTTATAATTGAAATATGCCGATATCATTTGATTGGCTCCGTGGCGCAGTGGTATGCGTGGTGGATTTACAAAACGGAGGTCCTGGCTTCGGCCGTGGCTAATTACCACCCTACCGGCAAAGACGTACCGCCAAGCGATTTAGCGTTCCGGTACGATGCCGTGTAGAAACCGAAAGGAGTGTGGATTTTCATCCTCCTCCTAACAAGTTAGCCCGCTTCCATCTTAGACTGCATCATCACTTACCATCAGGTGAGATTGTAGTCAAGGGCTAACTTATTTATTTATTTATTTATTTATTTATTTGTAACGAACAGCGTTTAACAAAATATGTATAAATAATGTAAAATAAACAACAATAAGGCCACATATAGTTACAAAGAAAGTTACAATATAAAGTAGGTATAACATATTATATCACAATATAAGGTAGGTAGGTAGGTGAAAATGAAAAATAATTTTTTAAAAGAAATGATAGTGAATAAAATAATATTATTAAGTTAATTACATATAAGAAAAATAGTACAAAATTTATTTAAAAATTCGCAAGTTGAATTAAAGTAAATAAGCGTGAGTGTGTGTGTGTGTGAGTGCGTGTGCTCGTGTGTGTGCATGTGTCTAAGAGCATGAGAAAGAGAATGGACGTGTGTGTGGGTTTGAGAATTGGTGCATAAATTAGTTAAGTTTATTGAGTTTGGTATGTGTTTTTCTGAAAGCGTTTGTTCATTGAGGTGTTATTGTCTTCGGTGTAAAGTGATAATTTCTTTTTTTAACTGTGCTTTAGATAAATAAAAAAGATCTAAATGGGAGTAAGTCTTATTATATTTTCGAGATAGCCGTACCAAAATTGCGTTTTGGCCATAGTTGGAGTTTGATTTAGGCGCAACTAATAAGCGAGTGTGCCGGGGCCTAAACGATGAAGCATTTAACGAGAGAGCTGACAGTAAGCTAGGACAGTCAATACGGCCAGTCAAGATAGCTTGCAACAGAAGAATGTCACTCTGATTTCTTCTTTGCTCCAGGGTGTCTATTTTATAGTGCGCACAAGCTTCTTCATAATTGTTAAATCGCCTGTAGTCTTTGAACGCTAGATACCTGAGAAATTGTCTTTGAACTGACTCCAGCCTTTGAGAGTGTATAATATAATAGGGAGACCAAATATTACACGAATATTCAAGAAGACTTCTAACGTAGGCAAAGTACAATGTTTTTATGCATTCAATGTTATCGAAACTACGAGTGACGCGTTTGATAAATCCTAGTTGTTTGTAGGCTTTATCCGCAACAACGTCGATGTGCTTATTCATGGATAGTTTGTTATCAATTAGTATACCCAGATCTTTGACTGAACTACCATTGGATATAATGATATCGTTAATTTTATAATTGAAATTAAGAGTATTTTTCTTACGAGTCAACGTTATGTGATGATGAACTTGTAAAAAAATAAAAAATAAAAAAAAAACCTACAACTAGGAACGATTCTGGTCATAATATTATAGTTAAGAACCATTTCAAGCAAATAATATAACGCCTATTAATGTTTAAAAGCTACAATACCACATACAGACAGACATACACGTCAACGTTATAACACTACTTACTGTTTTTATTTCATGGTATACAATAATTTGTATGGAGTTTAATAAATAAGTTTGCGTGCCCACTTGATCTAAATCTTACTTAATGGAAAACATAAGGAGGAATTTTTAATAATACTGAAGGTAGTTATAAAGATGTTTTATTGATTCGCTCAATATTCATGCGATTGTGACGTATTGACGCAGTAAATTACAATATCATTATTGTCGGTGACTGTCTCTGTATGCCCAATAACAAATAACCGATTTTACTGTATGTCGATGTCGGTTGTACAGGATGTTCCAATTTTTTCCTTAGAATATTTTTTGTCCCACAGTCCCCTGTCTTATGACCAAATATAATTATAGAGTTTACATCTACCTGTTCGTGCAAATCCGTGTTGGTGGACTAAGGTTAATGAATTCTCTTTTGAATAAATTCCATATATAATTAAATTAAAATTAAAAAAAATATTAGTAGTAACTAAGATTATCTTGTCTCGGTAAGATTTTTCACTCGTTATTAGGTAATATCACTTACAAGACAGCAGTGAAATTTGGAAGAAATCAGAATGGTGACAATTTTTTTCCTAATACAAACCTTACATTTTAATGCAAACAGACTCAGCAGTAGGTAAGCAATTATAATTAGGTAACTAAAGTGTTTTTCAGAGAGCATGGGTACGGAGACAGTTCGTTTTACTCTTGAAAGTTTGCCGCGATTCACGATAATAGTACGTATTATAAACGTCATTAGGCAATTGACGCCGTACCATGTACCATGTTATTTGTGATTATGGTTACTAATTTATTTTCCTGTAAAATGTAAACATTTTTCGGTAAGTATAAATTGTAGCAAATGTGTGGAAGTGCAAAATGTGTGGGATGTCAAGTTAGCGACATGTCGGACGCCGTAAATAAAGTTAATTACTTAGTTGCACTTATCTTGTTACGTTACACGCAGACCTAACACGTCTACGTCTATGCAAATCTAAAGTCTAAAGAAGTCAGTTGGTAACTGTTTTTAGTTTACCTACTTTTTTCTATTTATTAAGACCTAAACCGTTAAAGTAACAAAAAACAAGCTACTAATTTGTAACAAATTGTAATAAGTTAAATAATGTACTTACATAAAGAATTCGATAGAGTCAGTAAGACTCGATAGAGTCTTAAAGCCTTGGGTATAAACAAACATCTCTCCATTTTCAAAATAAATTATAGATAAATAGATTGCAAAGCTGTAACTCTATTTCAATTTTAACTTGTTAAACCGTTGCTGACAGAAAGAGGTTTTAACAATACGACCATTCGCTTTGGTACCCATAGGTAGGTACATAAATGATACCAATAAAGTACTCAAAATATTAAAATTATTTTTAATTGCTACAGAATATAGGTAGTATAATGTATTACAAAGATGCATGTAAGATACAAATGAATATCTGCAATTAATCGTTTATAGTTAATTGCTTGTCGAGCATCCTGTGCATTAGTCGGGACTCGAACGCCAGTCCCCCGACTTATTGCCGCTGCGTTCGGACGTTGATTAAAATCTCTCACTACATTCACACAAAGCTTTACTTTGATATATTTATAAATCTTATGAAACGTCTGCTTCGACCCGACGACCTGGCGTCGCGCGCACGCCATAATGATCCCTGACGTTCAAGAAATTGGGTCGTCATTAGCGAATCAAAAAGCACGAACCTGCCTACCACCTGTCAAGTGATATATTGGCTTTAAATAACATATCTTATTTATGTTGAATCGGAAACAAAATGTATAAAAAGGTTTTATTATAAATAATCGTGCGGTCCCGAGTGGGAGGACGACTAAATTTGTACTCAGCCTTGTATTACATCGTATCGCCTGTGTGCATGTGTGCTGGTCGGCCAGCTGTAGATAAATTGCACTAGATAGTTCTTTCTTAATAAGCCGATCGCAAGTATCCTTCCAATCGTTGATATACACTCATAAAATCCACTTATCGATAACAATAATCGAATTGAAATGCAATAATTTATAGGCCATTGTTGGAAAATGAGACGTACTCAATGACCACAAATTAATTTATAACTACAATTTAATACAGCATTTAAAAGAGAATAATGCAAGTGACGGCAAGCCTACGATTTTTATTAACTGCGTTAATGGGTACTGTAAATAGTTTAGCTACTTTAATAAACCTGAATTGTACACAAATTTGAATAATTAAGTACATATACTGCCTTATTGGTCCAGTAGTTAGTCTTTATGCGGCTTTGGTCATGTTGTAATGAGTTCAAGTTTTAGGTCGAGATCAATGTTCCCGGTCATTATCATTAGTATCCGATGGTGATTGTTTAAAGTTATACCTTTTTTACCATATCTTGTCAACCTGCATTGCAGCAGCGTTGTGGATCTAACCTCCAAATTTACTCTCAAGACTTAGAAGGTCCGGTCCTATAACAGGCAATTTCAATAGGCTGATAATAACATATTCAGATATAGTGTAAAGATTATGTTAACCAAAAAATTGTTTACAATTTAAAACTAATGTGAAAATCCTATAAACCTATAAAATAATATAGATTTTACTGGCAATAAAATAAATACTAATTTTAATTTTTCTAAACTTATGATATGATATTTTAACAACGATGACTTACAGCAATTTACCTTACAATGTATCTACTGTGTGTGTATTTTATCTTTGACGAGTATTAAGCCTCGTATGAGAACTGCACCATATCATTCATATCGAATTACATGATGGTCGCGAACAAGGCTTGTTGCACTATTATGTATTGTGGTACTACTTCAGACGAACATTTTTAATATTGAAAAATTCATATTGAGAGTATCGATATGTTAGCTGATTGGGTGTACGTAGGCATTTTTCATTTTCATTGTTCGGTGAATTTCACTTACACCTGACATTAATATGAATTTTAATCATAAAAATTATTAATACGGTGATATATCACAACCTTTTTCGGCGCAGTCCACGGGACCATTAAAACGGAACATAATTCAACACAGATCGAGTTCCAGGCCCGAGTCTATGACGTGCTCGCTAAATCTCTCGGAAGGCGGTCTTTTGCCCCATAAATTATTATTTTGTAAATAAAAATAATGAAAATAAAACCCGCTCCGCGCCGGAAACATTTGTCCCCGACGCGTCACCGATAATCCGGGACACTTGATTTATTAATAATTAGCGTGTATTATATTATTCTAACAAATACAGATCATTTTATTTTTGTATATTGTGTATATATTTCAAAAACTTTTTATTAAAAAAACTTTTTATTTAAAAATAATTTGTGACTAGGTAGAGACAAATGTAGGTGCATTGAGTTAGTAAAATATCAAAACGTAACGTAACGTTATAAAAATTTCAAAACGTGGCAATGACCATAAATTAGCTATAATTAAAATTGTGTAATAAAAAAAAACATCCTGTATATTAGTTTTACTTTACTAAATATTTTAGTTAGGGTTGAGTAATTTAGACATGTTGAAATTATATTATCAGATTTTAATAATTATTAATTAACCAATAAAGTATTATTAAATATATATAGTAACCAAATAATAAACCAATGTTAATAAATGAGTTTTTGTAGACTGATTGTGCACAACTACGTACATGCTCTAAGCACATTTCTTGAAAATGCTTAGGTTTTGTTTTTTTTTTGACAAAGAATTTTTTTTATTGGAAAGCTAGATATACAAATCTGACAATGAATGAACACCACACCTACTTAATATTAATTGATTTTTTTTATATTTTGACGTATGCTTACTTTGTAATGAGTGCATTTAATGTGACCATGAATTATAATTTGCTGGGAATTCTATTTAAATAGGACTCATTTTGATTTGAAATAAAAATTGTAGTCTTCGACAGCTAAACGTTACTTATTAAATATTTTCTGTTAAAAATCATGTTAAATTATTTTTAGTTTCACCAAATCTTTAAAAAGCTTATATTATTAATATACCTACAAAACGATCATTTTAATGATTTTTTAGTAAAAAAAATAAAGCTTTTGTGGATAAATAGCAAACGAAGTTTATATATTGACTGGATTTTGTGAATAAATAATTAGGCAAGGCGTTGGGTGTCAAAAAAAAAAACAATAAATAAATATTCCTTAAATGGACGAAACTCAGAACATGTTGTTTTACCAGTTGTGGGATTACAATTGGGCATCACTCAATGTGGTTACTCTAAATTCAATAAATGCAAAACATTGATTAGGTCCGGGACGGATGAACGATTCCGATAACGTGCGAATAAATTACGAGCGATTCAACGCGTGAGAACTCACAATCAATAAAACTATACTCACTGACTGCGGACTGTTGTGTGCTACGTGGACGTCATGAATGCAATAAATTAAACGGTTTTTGTTTAAAATCATTTGAATATCAACTTGCAATAAAATAAAACCGAGAATCGCGCTTACTTATGAGCATCAACCGCAAGTTATCTTCTTTATTTAGTGTATGATAAAAATAGAAAATAAGTTATAAAATATTATAACTATATAACCAAAATGATAAAGTCAGTTAATTGAATAAAATTTCCAAAAAAAATAATATGTGCAATGATATTTTACAATCATATCGAAGCGAAAATTAAACATCAGTATTACATAAAAACCGATTTTTCTCGTCTGTTTATTAACGCTAAACGCATTTTCATGTGGTTTTTACACGTAGGTATTTATGTTATAACTATCATGTATGTACATTGTACACGTAGGTATATATTTTAGGTAGGATTGAATGGAGGAATATATAGGCTGAGTTTGAATATTGGTTGAACGAAAAAAGTTATCCAACAAATACATTGTTAAACACATATGAAATCACGGGTTTTTTATTATATACAAACCGCGGTGTAACTCTTTTAAATATAAATGACTTCCAGGATTTGCAAACGCACCTACCTAGATTTATTGAATAGTTTCGAAAGTCAAAAGTACGATATACAATGCAATATTTAATTAATTTGTGATTTACGCATAACAAAATAATGAAGATAACTTTTATAATATTATTACCACGATTTAATAATATTTTCCAGTGAAATTCAATAAAATGTCGTTGCAAGTTTATTTTTTTGTCCTAGTAAGCTTATGCAAGCGTGTCCACGAGACAAATTAGCAATTAAATAAATATATGCAGATACAAAGATAATAATTTTATTTACGTATGTATTAAATCATTTCAAGTTTATTATTTTTAGAGAAAACGAGTAATTTTGTATTTTATAATAAGGAACTATTAATATGGTCACGCAAATTACATCGATTAAGTACCAATTTATTAAATATAAGCAACAATAATTTATTTCACCTAACAGGTACGGTTTCTCTATATAATTTATTTATATTTTTTAAATAAAAATAGACGCTTTCTTCATGTTTTTAATGGAAGAGAAAACACGTTTCATACTTACATTCATATTTTAATTTCTATAACTTAGTGCAGACTCGTAATAATTATATTACGAGAATCTCGGAAAATTACTAATACAAATATATTAGTAATTTTCCGAGCAAGTGGTAAGACAACTTTAGTTAAAAAGTACTAAAGAGTCTATCTTCTACTAAAGAGTCTACTTTGAAATATTGTTCATACATGCCATTATAGTCTTTATATGTCAGGAATTGGTTTGATGATGTTGGAAAAAAAGGAAGATGTTCTAGTTACAATTTTTAACGCCAAACATACCTTGTAAAACACCATTACTAATGAAAACTGATGATTCCCAAAATTATGATAATGAAACGTACAAAAACAAGAGTGGAACCACCACAACGCAGGCATTTAATATATCTAACCGGTACTTGTTATTGATTTTAAGAAAGGATCCCCACGAACTTTCGAAAGAATAGAGAGAATTATGCAACAGTGCGATGGAAAAAATGAAATTTACGACTCTCAAACAATAGAAGTAATGCATCACTCGTCATAAAGGGCAGATTACGCACGTCTCGGGCGACAGATTTACGAGTAGTTGCATAATAGTCGCCGGCTGGAACAACCGCGCAGGCCTTAGGCCGTGCGAAATATGAATGACAATTAAACGTATTTATGTATGAATAACATAATTCTTGACGCTGAGAATCCTATTTACATTATAAATGTGGAAGTTTGTATGTTTTCTACTCAACAAGGTGGAATATGAGTAACAGTTAAACAAATCGTGCTGAAATTTTGTTAATAATATTGTAAATGTTTGTTACCTACTCAGTCAGGCTGAAAAGATTGGTATAAACTTAGAAAAATTTTTATGTTTGTTTTGATTAACACTAAATTAAAATACCTATAAAATAATTTTATAATATTTTTTACTACTTTTACTGTTAGTTCTCAATCTCAGATTTAAGTCAAAATTTTAGTTTTCAGTACAAACAAAAAAGTGAGATCTTGAAGCTATAAAAGAAGGTTGATTGGAACGACTTGAACTTTCATCCCTCTATATCCTTACATTAGTTTTCAAAATATTTTTTTTAAAGTAAACGTATATTGAGAATTTAATATTAGGTACAGTATATTGTAATGTCATGCCTCAGTTACAACAAAATATTGTTACATACTCGTAGTACTTACCTACTTAAGTATACCAATCAAATAATCGCCCACTCCTATCCGATAAAATAATTTATAGATCACTAAAATTCATAAATAATTGACAGAAGTAGGCGTTACTTTATGGAATTTCAAGCCATCGCAACAAGAAATACTAATATCAATACTTTACTAGCACTTACTAAAAAGGAGAACAAATAGTAAAAGTAAACATCATACTTATTTATTTTTACCATTTTGTTATTGTGGAAATGTACAGGCAAATTGTATTTATCTATAAGTTTAATAATATACCAGAAAACAATATTTGATTAGCCAAAAAATAGTATATCATTTAATAAAAGCCAAAAATTAAATAAATTAAATAAATAATTCAAAGAGCTTATAAGTTACTACTATACTCCGCCCCTTTAATAACAATGCCATCTATGAACCGCCACGTGAAAACTCAACGTCAACGCTCACTGCAAACTTTTTGAGGTTATCTCGTAATATTTACTATAATTTATCGAAACAATGGCTATGAAACGGATTCTAATAATTAAATAACAATTCTAATTATTCGTTATCAATTATTATCATTTCAACATACTATAACATTGGAAGCAAAACATATAGGTACAGACTAGCAATTTACGAAACATTTTACACGAAAATGTCGCCATTTGGAGCATTGAAGCTTCACAAGTTACTAAAGTAAAACTTCAAATCAATTGATGACTTACCAGGGTTTGAATGATGTAAAGTTGTGGTAAAACACAGAATATTATTATTAAAGAATGTTACAACACATTGTGACTCAGTTCACCTTGCGTCCGCGAGACAGACTGCGTACCGACGCCGGCCGATGTTGCCCGACGCGCGACTCTTGGCCCGCCCCCTCTTGACATACATTGACAGCAAACGCGTGGAATGCGTCCGATGTTTTGAACGTGCGGCGCGAAAACGCGAACATCGCACTCTATGCGAAACAATAATTTCGAACGCGATGGAACTTTGTTTTTTAGCTTGCACTTTTTTAATTTGATCTGCCGAAACACAGGCAAAGATCGTTGACTGTACAGTTATACCTATATTATTTTTAGTTGTGCTCTAAAATGTTACATTTATATATTAGATATATAAAATAAAGAATTATGGTTATTAACAATATGAATTGTTTAAATGAATGTGAAGTTTGTGGACGGGTTAGATTCTAAAATGACTACCAATGTTGAACACTGCATAAAATAAGGGTTTTTATGGTGGCTTGATGTCAGTGTTGTGGTATATGTATCGAGGGGTAAATAAATGAATGGGAACAAAAAGGCAGATGACAAGTCCGTGTAACCGGTCGGCGGGAGAGATTTAAATCGTCGAGCAGGTAAGTCGGACAATGGCCATCGGACCACGATTCGCTTAATTAAACATGACAAATAAAAAACCCATAAGCAGACCATCGGATATTCAAGATCAGTCCGCATTATTTTGCATGTATGAGAGCATGGCTACCAGATAAAGCTTCAGACGTACCGATGGACTCATTTATATTACTGCTGAAAAGAAGAAGTTTCTTTCATTTATTTATTTACATATACAATATGTTTAACATTGGTCATAACAACAACTGTAAGAGTGGTTATTAAAGCATGTTTCACATATTATCTTGATAAAATCATCTTAGTTTCTCCTGCCTGCCCTGAGAATGCATATACCTACTAAAAGGGCCACCTCTAGAGTAGATCGTCCTACGTGCGTAACTGTATAATTATTATAATAATTATTATTCTAGATATTAAATATACATAATTAGGTATTATGTACTTAGGTATACCTAAGTAAATAAATATAAGTAATTAGGTAATTTTATTTATCTAAAACATGAAAAAGGTAACTGTGCCTATTATATTACTGTATTACTAATTTATATAATATTATTCTTTAGTTCTACATATAAATATCATTAAGTACCTAATAAGATTATTATCTTTACTAAGTACTTACGGTAATTTATTACCAAGTACTACCTACTTGCATTTTATTGACTTTTCACAGAAAGAATATTAAAGTTATTTTTTTTAACTTTAGTAGGTACTTTAAAACTGTAGAACGAATACCTACTCAGGCACTTTGCTGCATGTAGTGTATTTTATTACAAAAAGTATTTTTTTTTAATTATAGTATTAAATTACACATTAAGTTTAAATAAAAGAATAAAATAAATGTCTGAAACTTTAGCTTGTTGGTTATTTGCATGATGTGACAGGAGATGGCGCCACCTGTCATTTCTGTACGCAAATTAATGTAAACGAAATAGTTTCGTATATTAAAAATTAGCAGAATAGAATTAGGGAACAAAAGTTACTTGATAAAAAAAATATTTAAAATTACGTTTCTCATTTCTACTTTTTATAAGTGATTTTTAGTAATTCTGTTTTTATAAGTGTGCTCAGTGCTCGTAGCATTATTACTTTAAATAGGCTACATTGACTTTTACCGTAGAATCTAAATAAATAAAAAATAGTTATAAAAAGTAGACTAACATTAGACACAATTTTTGTAAAAAAATCGCCTAAAAATTGGGAAACGACTCTTCTCTAATATTCTGGCACCCCTATCGTTTCTAGCAAATTGTTAACATTTTTATCCACCTACCCAGAACCTATTTTTATTTGTAAATGAATGCTAACGACAGTAAAACTGATGTCCAGTATTAATAATAAATTAAATTTATTTAAATTATAATAAACTATTAACCATGTAAGATGGAATAAGTAAATTATAAAGCAACAACTTATCCGTTAAGACTAAACAGGTGTAGCGGTGTCCAGGAAACCATTTATATTTGCGTACATATATGGGAAACTTAGAAAAATGAATAAAAACATCGTGATGTTGTACCTATTTCAGTTGTGTAATAAATTATCATAATTATTACAGTAAATAACGTAAAGAACTTTGTTCGCGAATTATGTTTTTTTGATGTAAAGATAGATGGCGTTGGTAGTTCTAAAATGTCTGATACTTTACACTAAATGGTTATTTTGGATATAGATAAACGGCGAAACTCATGGTTTTTATTTTGTATTTAATAGTTATGCATTAATAAGAAATGTGATAAAAGATCATAATAATTTATGATGAGAATGATTCCTGGAGAATAAAAATCTACAAAAGAGGCTTATCTCGTCTAGGGCCCTCAAACTAATACAAGGCCCCTCCAAGACACAGGACCTCTTCAAGACAAGTTACGTCATAGGGTAGGCAACCCAAATATTTTTATTAGAGTAACTGGAAAAAGAAAAATAATATATTTTATTGAATTAAGTACCTACCTACTGAGGCTAAGACATATTATTAGAAAAAAAGAAAAATTAAAGTTAGGCAAGGCATTCAGGCAAAATGAATTCCAAAGTTGCCAACATCACCACCCAAGGTTTGGTGCTGGACATAAAAATCTCCAATCTTCATCGGCGTTATGCCTCGCAATCTAACTTGGCTCGTTGTCGAGCCGTTAGTGTTGCCAGTCGCGATCCCACTATCCGCCGATAAATAGGGAAAAGTTTTAATGAATTGCCGTGGACTGTACTTGCGTTGTTACTTTGTTTCGCTCATTTCGGGTCCCGAGCACGCCATCTTGTGTCTGATTAGAACGTAAAAATACTTGGGACTGTTCGCTGTTGTCAAGAAGTACATTCAAGAGTTACCTACTCGTATTTGTAATAGAGTGTAGGCAGGCCTAATTTTAGTGGTACGTGAAAAATTCCGCTTGAGCTTTTTACATTTGCACATTCCGTTCTATCTTCAAGGTTTGACACTTGTTTAATTCGATACATAAGTTTGTACCATACTAATAAGGTTTAAAAGAGTTTGAGCGGTGGAGATCGAAATTTCAAATATTAATTTTTTATTACGTTAAGAATGAAAAATATTTGTATCAATATTGCTTAATAAGAGTTATCAAACGATTGAGTCACTTCAACAGAGATATGATGTGAGAGAAAGATGTTTGAATAGCAGAATCAAAGTTTCTCTAATGCTGCACATGTAGATTTTCCTTAGACCTTAAGAGGTTTTTAGGAACATTAAATATAAAGGTATCATATTTTATTATAACGTACGACACGAAGTGTTTAAAATTTAGGTCAGCCCTCGTCAAAGATGACTAAATTAAATATCGCAATCTTAACTAAACCCGGCGATCATCATATATCATAATATCCTAAACGACAATTTTTTGAATGCTATATTATAAAATATATAGATAATTTAGAATCCTTTAAAAAACCAATGTTCTACCATGCAAATTTGACTAATATACAACCGAAAGCCTACCAACACCCAGACCCTACAAAGTGGAACCATTAAGCCAAAGAATAAAAACTAGTAGAAAAAAATTAACCTAAAACATTTTTGTCCGATAGCCGCGGGCCGGTGCTAGTTGGTAACAAAACAAATGCCGCTTGACATGCGACGTTGTCGAGAGCTGTCAAGTTGACACGCGTATCGGTGAGTGACGGCGTGAGTGACAGCTGATTGAATGCCGCTGATAGCGCGGACGGACGAAGGACAATGTGATAACGCGTATCAGAGACACAGTGTGAAATCGAAGGAAAGGTCACCGGGAAATGGCGGAAAATTTCTAAAGATAGCGATGTTTTTGCGACGTAAATTTCTCCCAATTCGACTGTTATGTGCAGAGTACAATCAACGTCCGATCTCAAATAAAACAAAGCTTGTATTTTACTAAGCCTGCATAAATCAGATGTGGGCAGAAAGTTTGTCTAATGCTTGTGCTACTTTTTGTGCAATCACACCTGATGGTAAGAATTGATGCCTATTGTGGAACGCGCTTGCCTAGAAGATGTCGGATGTACGGAAGTCAGTCATGGAGTTAAAAGTATGGTAACTTCGGAAGGTAGCAGGTTTCAAGGGTTCAGACCCTCAATCGTTCTAATACGAGGTTGGAGCATGAGCTGAAAAACTTGCAGCCTAAAATGATGAATTAGTCATCATTAGCATTATATCAGTAAATGGACGTCCACTGTAGGACATGGGCCTTTTATAGGGACTTCCAAACTTCACGATCCTGACCCTGAGCCGCCTGCATCCAGCGAATCCTTGCGACTCGCTGTCGACGCGATGTCGTCAGTCCACCTAGTGGAGGGTCGATCAACTGCGCTTTCTAGTGCGGGGGTCGCCATTCGAGCACCTTGGGACCCTAACGCCCATCGGCTCGGACTATGTGCCAGCGCACATTTCCACTTTAGCTTCGCGACTCGTTAAGCTATGTCGGTGACTTTGGTTCTTCTGCGGATCTTCTCATTTCTGATTCGATCACGCAGAGATACTCTAGCATAGCTCGTTCCATCGCCCTGTGTGACTCTGAGCCTTCTAATTTGAGAGGAATTATTGGCTACCACGAATAGTACCTATCTGTGCCTAATAGAATACATAAAATAAAATGCAGGTAGTAATAGATACATTTGTCCAATATATTACAAAAATGATGCCTTGGAAAGTACCTATTACGTGTATGATTCAAGCAGTACCAAGAAGAGTTTAAGTGACACTATTTTCCTTATAAAACGATCTCTGATTCATACCTGAGATCCGATGAAATGTCGAATTAATGATTTTTATAAATTCCGTTTGACCACCCGACTTTAAACAATATGGCTTTTAAGCCAACTTAAAAAGAGAAGAGTTATGTGAACTATTGTTTTTGGTGATGTTACTAGATTATCATCCTTACTTGTGCAAAATATATCTAGTTAACCTTTTAGATAATCTGAAATTCAACAGCAAAAAGGTGGTCGAATAATCGTCGTGTACAAATAAACTATGGCCTAATAATAGATCTTTATCTATACTAATATTATAAAGAGGTAAAGTTTGTAAGTTTGTAAATTTGTCACATTTTTTAAATGGGGTAATCTTCGGAACTACTGGTCCGATTTTAAAAATTCTTTCACCAGTAGAATGCTACATTATCGGGGAGTGCTATAGGCTATATTTTATATTGGTATCATATATATTAGCCGACATATCACAGTTTTTGACATACAGGTCGGACTGAAAATCCCCTTAAACAGACTTATTCGCATGCGCTGCCTTAATTATTGTGTAAAATTGAATTTAATTTATGGAGACTTTATGTATCTTTTAAAGTTCTACAAAAAAGTCCGCGACACCATTTATCTATCTTCTATATATTAGCAGATATAGTACCTTTTGTGTTTTAAAAATTATTAATTTTATATACTTAGGTTTACTTCATTATTTATACAACTAAACTTTAATCCTTATTAAAATAAATTATTTAATAATCACAAGGATATTATGGAGATAAGATTTGCCCTTTACAGTATGTTAATTACTTAAATAGTTTCGGAGATAATACAAAATTTCTAAAAGACGCAGAAATTCCGCTATATGACGTCGGGCGTTTTCATTTACGTAGTTCCCGTTCCCGTGTGAATATGGGGATCAAACATAGCCTATGACACTCGCAAATAACGTAGCTTTCTATTGGTAAAACAATTTTCCAAATCGGTCCAGTAGATCCAGAGATTACTTCCTACAACCACACGAACTTTACCTCTTTATATTATTAGCATAGAAGTCTCTATTTCTCTTGGTCATACCACCACTCTCGAAGGACTGGACCGATTTTGCTAAGGGTAGGAGTAAGATAGAGAAGTTACAGGGTAGGGTAGAGTACGGGTAGGGAAGCGTAGGGATAGTGTAGGGGTAGGATAGGTTTAGGGCCGGGTTTAGGGTAGTGGTAGGGTAGGGGTAGAGGTAGGGTAGTGGTAGGGTAGAGGTACGGGTAGGATAGGGAAGTGGTAGGGTAGGGGTAGGATAGGCGTGAGATAGGGGTACGGGTGGGATAGGGGTAGGAAAGGGATAGGGTATGGGAAGGGTAGGGGTAGGATGGGGGTAGGGTGTAGGTATAGTAGGGGTAGGGTAGGGGTAGGTTTGGGGTAGGGTAGGGATAGGGTGGGGGTAGGGGTAGGGTAGATCTAGGGGTCGGGTAGGGTAGGGTTGGGGTAGTGGTAGGGTAGGGGTAGTAGTAAAGTTGACATCGAAATTTACGCGGACGAAGTCGCGGGCGTCCGCTAGTATTATGTAAAAAGGTAGTAGTGTACAAACAAGGAAGTCAATTTCATTTGTAAATATTGAATTGAATGTAAGATACGACATTAAAGTTGGATAAGTAATTAACGATATTGAAGTAAACGAAACATAAAATGCAGGTGTCCTGTTCCAGGAACTGAGCGAATGTTTAAATGCATTCGGTGGGCAATAAACAATATTTTCTAAAAATAAACAGACAGTTTGGGCCACTATCGGTAGCTATTACGAGGGTTTATTATAATGGCCACCGCGGCGAGATTTAATCGCGCCCGTGGACACGTCCGCGCCCGATGACAGATACCAACGAAATGCGTTTAAGCTTAAACTTTTAGGCTTTAACCATACTGTGGCCGGTCGTAGTCCGGCAGTAGCAGCTAGTGGCTGCCTGTTCGTTAAACCAGTGGTTTATTAAAATAAAAGCTACAGAACTCATAATGCAATATTCATAGAATTCAATTAGAAGTATTATCGACGAACTGATGCCAATTGCCAATATGTTTTTCATGTTGAGAAGATCCTTACGATACAAGCTTAGTTCAGTTACATCGGTGCGTTTATAAAAGATCCAAGAGTATCTAAGTATAAATGACTAGCGGACGACTTCGTCTGCGTGAAATTTTGTTTTTCACAAGTCCCACGGGAACCATGGATTTTTCCTGTGGCCTATAATCTGAACTATAATCTATCTCTATTTCAAATTTCAGGTGATTCGGTTCAGTAGCCGAGGCGTGAAAGAGTAATAAACATACGTATCATCAGAATCAATCGTTTTGGCAAATCTAGGGAATCCATGGATTTTTTTGGAATAAAAAGTAGCCTATGTGTTAATAAAAATGTAAAATATATTTCCTAAGAATCACCTGAAATTTAAAGCAGAGATAGATTATAGTCTGGATTAACACACACTACTTTTCATTCAAAATCTGAATTCCACGCGGACGAAGTCGTGGGTGTCCGCTAGTGTTCCATACAATGTATCTGCTGATAAAAGCACCCTGCAGACCGGAGGCCGGAGGTCCGGAGGCAGGCCGGAGGGCGCGGTCGCGGCCTAAGGGCCGAGTCGTGTCCGGGGCTGCGTGTGCGCATCGAAATTCCATAATGAGCAGGTGGCCGCCGTATCGCGGCGCGTCAACTTAGTGTCGGGATATGTGAAGCGAAATAATTAGCCTCCATTTTGTTTTACAATTGCCCCCAACCCGTCGCACTGTTCACGCAATTTGCAGAAATGTTTTTATACATTTCCATCTTATCTTGATTGTGATGCGAAAATATTTAAACATAATAGAACAAGTGGACGAGTTTAATAAACATTTTTCGTTTAGCATAACGAATGGTGGAATACCAAGGTGGATTTGTTGCGGACACGTTGACATTTGTCGCTAAGCTGACAATGTTCTGTTTGATAGTGACTTGAATAATTCATTTGCAGTTTTCAGTTAAAACATATTATTATTTCCACGGCCTTGTTTGGTGATGATTTGAATATTAAATGTCCCCGCACACACCACGCCATAGTCACAAAATGCCGCCACGACCTCTTTTCTGTAGTTTTCCTACATTTTATATGGACTCCCTGCAGATATCCGGTGACGCAGGTAGCCATCACACGCCACAAAACGCCGCTTCTAGGCTTCTAGCTTCAGTACACAATATGTATTTTGTGCTTCAGGTGGTAGCGTGGCCCCCGTGTGCGGCGACACTAAGGCTTGAAAAATAATGCAAGAATCAATGAGGGATCATTTATTTACATAAACATAAAGACGGTTAGAAGGTGAAATAGTCATTTATATTTTATACCATACTAGCAGCCCGGTTTCACCCGTAAGGTTTCCGTTCCCGTAGTAATAACGGGATCCAATATAGCCTATAGCACTTGGGAATAGTCTAACTTGTATAATAAATTAGTTCAGTAGTTTCAGAGCCTATTCATTGCAAACAATCAAAAATTCAAATCTTTCCTCTTTTTAATATTTAGAACAATCAGAAAGTTTTACAAAAGGCCGACAGACAGATCACTCTCATTTTCAAATAATTCCTGGAATAGGTGCATAAGTACGGTAGGCAACTATGGACTCTGGATCGTCGTTTTTTTACAGGTACCATTTCATAGACAAGACCCAAATATAAAGAGTAATTTTTTAATGTAGGTAGGATGGGAGACTAAAACTAAACAAACATTGTGTAATTAAAAATACAAGAAATAGCCTATAAGGTTTTGTCTACATTATAAAACCGTACCACCTAAATAGATCTCGTCATTATTGTGCGAGATGGTCAGATTTAGGTATCTACCTCATTTTAGGATGGCTGGACAAATGAGGATTCCGAGCCTTGCAATTGCTACATGTACCTTCCAAAGCTACCACGGTCTAAACTCTATAGTTATCAACTGCATACTCACCTATGATAGAGTAGAAATATGGGCTTAGAAATTCTAAAGTCATGTTTCAGTAAAACCACAAAAAACAGACTATCAAAAAAAAATGAAGACGTCACAATTCATGATGAATAGATTTGAAATTGGAACGTCATAAAGAATAACCTGTCAGTTCCTAGGCGACAATGCAACGTTCACCCTCCAAAGGAATTCATTCAAAAGGCAACAATATATTTCGCAAATTGAATCCTCTGAGAGCGTGTACGAGGAATTTCTTAAGGACATAGAGCCTACCACGATCGGTAGTCCCTTAGTATTAGCGTATGTGGGCACAAAGCGACAGCGGAGACAAAAAACGTACGACAAAAGTATCTGCCGCGCTATCTGCAGTTCGCGATCCTGTCGCAAATAATGGCGCAGAGACGTGTGTAGGGCGGCTTCTCCTCACAACTAATAGGGTACTTGACACTTTTTTTAAATAGTCTTAAATTGCTCATTATCGTTCTACTAGATTGAAAAGATTTTTATCATATTTTTTTAGAGACGTTATTACATGAAAATTTTACTTTTTAAATATTATGTTTTCGACAACACGAGCAAAATCGCCTGTCGGCCATGACGGTCTATATTTCATTTGTTTCGTGACGTCACTATAACAAATCCGTTACAAACGGAGCGTTTGACAAAAATATTAGTTAACAATTAGTTTGACGTTTAGTACATCAAGTGTGTTAGTGATGTCACAAAATGGATGACAGCGTTTTTGACGTTTAAAAAAATTGAAAAAATACCCTATAGGGCGACATTTTTTTTGAAATGCCAACAATGACAGTTGGAAAAATTAGGACATAAATCAGTTACAAAATTCTTAGACAACTGCAGCCATCTTTTACATGCATTCACAGCACTGCAGAGTCCGGTTAAAAACTAAAGGTAAAAGATTAAACTATACTTAAATCTAAGAGAATTTGCGAAGAGTTTACAATAATGAATAAAATGTCAAAATCAAGAAAATTTACCAAAAATTTCAAATAATAATAAAAATAATTAAAATGTCAAAATCAAGCAGGCATGTCATGAATTGAGTTTAAGAAAGGAATTCAAATTATGTCAATAATTAATAAATATATATAACAATTTGATATATTTCATGGTGTTTTTTTTAAATACATATTTTGATCGGAGGAAGCTTACAATTTCTTTTAAAGTTAAAGTATTTTCGTGATACACCCTTAGCAAATCCCTTTACCTCCAAAGTACCTACAATATCTAAAGAATCCTTAGAGCACCTCTACAGTACCTCAAAAGTGCAAAAGTACATACATAGTACTACAGTATATAATATATATAGGTACTTAATATTATAAAGCTGAAGAGTTTGTTTGTTTGTTTGTTTGTTTGTTTGATTGAACGCGCTAATCTCAGGGACTACTGGTCCGATTTGAAAAAATCTTTCAATGTTAGATAGCCCATTTATCGAGGAAGGCTATAGGCTATATATTATCCCTGTATTCCTACGGGAACAGGAACAACCACGCGGGTGAAACCGCGCGGCGTCAGCTAGTAGAGTCTATCTCTAAAGATTACAAACTAAAGTACCTCTAAGGAACCTATAAAGTAACTCTAAAGAAGTATTTCAAAAAGTCCACACATCGTCGACTCCACCGCCGCGCGCGGTTAGCTCGGCCAGTAGAGCACCCTGCGCTCGCAGCACGTAAATCTACATCAACGCGTCGACCGCTCCTTTTGCTCTCATTCACTTAAGACTACCCTCTCCCCCCTCGCCCGCACCGCTCTGTCACCGCGCAGCCTTATCAAGGCATTCTCAATAATATAACCACGATATATGTATACTGCCTAGCTTGGAAAACAATTTTTTTGTGCTAATCTACGTTGTAGAGCACAGTGTTATAAAGCTCATTGGAATAATTATTAAAAAAATATACATCTTATTCGTACTTGCGGACCCGGTCAAGCTTCGCTTTGACTTACTCGTATGTGCGAAGTGCACACATTCCATATCCCTACCCTACACTAACCTACTCCTCTACACGAAGTCAGTTTGGCTTAGGTTGGAGTGGTAGTTAAAGTCCAAGACCACGTGTTGCCAGTTATTTTTTGTAGACAGCATGAATGCTATGCTATGCTAGCTATGGTTTTCGTCAACCATGATAAAAGAAATAAATTTTTCTCTTACAAGGAAGTCTGAATTTTTGTAGCCAATGATGTAGAATTATTTAAAAAAATAATAATTATAGCGCGGTTTACCTATTTGATAATTAATATTACCTATCAAACGACCTGTAGAAATGAATAACTTTGTGATTTGATTAGAGTAGAATAACTTTATACCTACCTATACATTTTTTCCATAGCATTATTGCTATAACGGTTAACGGTAAAAAACAAATCGCTTGGCAAAATGCGCAAAATGACTACGTTCGCGAAAATAGGCTGTCAGTCGCACTTCATGACGTCATAACGGCTGAAAGCGACGTGACGCACGTCAGTTCCGTATCGCGTCACTGTCAATCTCTCTATTCGAATTTGGAACGGTCTGTCAGCTGATTCTGACGGTGACACTCGCGAGATAACGTAGACATATCCATATCTGTTACGGATTACGGACTTGCTGATTTAGTTGTTAGTGTGCTGTTGTGTATAAGGTTCGAGGTTCGATTTCCTAAAAAATATTATTTAATTTTCAGTTTCTGTTCTCATCTCAAATTCTAAAATAGTTTATTTCAACTAGTCTTTACAAACACTTATGAAACGTTAGGTTTTACTATTTGTAGAGACTCTACCATCGTTGCGTAAGGCAGGGTCTGCTGAGAGGAGTCGGAAATAAATTCTACAGTTATTCGTTTAAAAACATCAATTTTAGATGGATGACTTCAAGATTTCGTGTGTATATGTGTGTCAAACGCACGGTAGTGTAATGTTTTTTTCATTCACATATCTTATTTTAAATATTCTGTTTATGATTATTAGCTTACTTTAATAAACTTAACTGTACCAACTATCCTCCTTCGTTAGCTTAATTCGTAAAATGGTGTACAAAGAGTTTGCATAATGTGAGTACATTTATTAGTATATAATATAATTAATCTACCCACAGCATATCAAATTAATAAATAATAATTAGATAAGCTAATGAAAACAGTTGGTACCTACTAGACTACTGTTTAATGTATGTAAAGATAAAATATCAGAATAAATGAGCACATGAAACAATTTTAATTCATATATGAAATGAACAAAAGCGAGCATCCATGTTATTAAGATAAAATGCTATAATCAATATCGAAAATAAATAAGTGTGGCAATCGATGACACATCTTTAATACGAGTACCGTGAAACACTAAACACCTTATAGAACGAGAGCTTGCAACTGCCAGACTTACCTCATTGTCAGCCTATGATCCTATCGTAAGTAAGTACGGTAGTAAAATTACGGCGTTTGGACTTTAATGGGCTTTGGAAAATTGAAGATTTTAAGAGTCCAGACCACCAACTGTTCAAATACAAAGCGATTTTTTCAATGTTTTCCTTGGCATGGTGTGAGAAATCATAAAATTCTCAGTCACTATTTACTTAGCTTCGCGGCATCCCTTCGAAATGTATTTAGATATGTACTTCACTTTAGATTTTATTGTACCGTTAAAGATCCTACTTCAAGGGTCTCTATCGACAGGTTTCCACAAAACCAAGCGACTAGAGACGATTAATCATGAGAAAATGTATAAAAAATACATTTTATTTAGACAATTAACTATCTGGACCCTTGAAATCTACCTCCCAATGTCACCACTGTTCAAACTCCTTAATGGGCTACCACATTTTTTTTACGTTATGTTTGTATACTATACGCCAAGCCTCTTGACATGAAAATGGAAGCTGCCTAACTATAGGAATATAGGAAAATTGAAACTTGCCTATAGTTGGTCCGTAGGCATACAAAAGCAGGTCTGGCTATCGCAGGCTCTTCCTACAGTGTGTTAACAATAAACACCTTACTGTGAGCGTGTTGAGGCGTTGAGTTATTTTAACAAGCGACTATTCATAGCGCGTACTCGTGTAATGGTGCAAATAAACAAAAGACGCATTTCGGTTATTCTTTATTCCGTTTAATTATATTTGTTGTAAATAGAAGCTCTTCCACCAATGATATGCGATGCTGCAATGCAGCGATGCTATGTTTGTATTAGTAGTCCTTGGGGTCACACTTTGTGTTGTATTGTATGTGATTCGGACAAATCTATGAATGATGCGAGTCTTGGTGGCGGGAAAGCATTCCTTCTAAGCTATAGTCCAGACTTTGGCGCGTCCAGTGACGAATATGCCCTCGGAAAATTGTTCGCCATAAATAACACATACACAAACTTTGAGCAGTACGAGGTCTATACTTCGATAATTAATATGAGCTGTATTTTAGAAAGGCTAATATTTTTCACCTACAGACGACTAAATTGACACTTAGTTAATTCCATATCTTTGTCATGAGATAAAAGAATTTGTTACTACATCGCCCTATAAATGTGTCTGAGCCTTTTTATGAGGAGCATAGTTAACAGCGGCGAAGAATCCATACACACCGATTCCCGCTGGGTTAACTATTAAAAATCCATACATACATATTTCATTGTAATGAATATACATGTATAAAAAACCGAAGTTTGTATCACGCGGTATGAATTTCCCTTTTCTTTGGAACGACTTACTTATATCAAAACTCCATCCTCCGCCACTGATAGTTAACGACCAATTTATTACAGTTTATTCCATGTTTACGGTTAAGGAATTGAAATGTAATTGATTGCTTTGTGGTGGAAAGCTGCCCTAACGTGTAAGTTATGTGTGCAGCGTGCATGCGTAATGAGACGAAGTGTAATGAGACACAGACACACAGGCATACACACACAGACACACCTGTCCGTCGCGGAATGTGTTTGTGCTAATGGGGATCTGCGTTGCGGAAGTCATTTGACAACTTCAATGCTGTATTACCTCCTATTAACAATCGCAATTACAACTATATACCAATTATTTAATGTGAAAAACAATTAAATGCAACGCTTCGTAGCACCTTTTTATGGTCAACTTTAATAAAGAGAATTTTTCAAATGAGTTTATTATTTTATATTTGCTATGCTAATTAAAACCATTATCTATTTATCTATGTGATATATTTAAACGAGCAATTCTCGTGTAATTCTCGATTTTTTTATGCAAATGTATTTTCTTCGAAAAGTCAGGGATGTGTTCTTGTATGGACATGACACTGCCAAATATGGTAATATGCGAGTTTACGAAAAAAAAATCGAGTGAGAGTTAGTGATAATATGGTACTTGTTCGCTTTTGTTTGATAAGCAATAGTTCGATTTTTAGATTTAGATTTTTATGATCCCATCATTTTAGGATTTTATAGTTTATCAAAGCATGTCACGTTAATATCAGTTAGAACAGAAGTACCAACACAATGAAAAACTTTTAGGTAACGTTTTCTAGTAAGTGTGTTAGTTATCATTCATCATTATCAACCCTCACTGCTGAGCTCGAGTCTCCTCTCAAAACTGAGAGGAGTGTGTTAGTATCTTTGTCTAAATAATGAAAAGTTTGAGAGCTATCTAAATCGAATACCTAGAATCTGTATATGATAAGAAAATATAATAGATCATGTTGACAAGACCCAGGAAAAATAACAATTTAACTAATTTTGCGGTTTGTGGAAAAAATAAGTAATGCAATAATTAATAATAATAACAATAAAACACTTTATTAAACAAAATAACAAAATTTTACAAAACAAATTAAATGAAAATACAAAGAATGGTGTAACGGCGGCCTTATCTCTAAAGTGATATCTTCCAGGCAACCGTTAATTAAGGAGTTCACGTTTACAAAGAAAAGTGGTTGGTGCGCAAATACCAACTTAAAATACTGTACAAATAAATATTTTTTGTAATAAATAATAATATCTGAAATGAACAAAGTCACATTACAATTTTATATATTATAGTCCAGTCTTGAAAGCTCATTATAAGGAAACAAACAGAATGCACATGCGCTAAAATCATAAATAAATAAACTCTATGAAGTGTCCATTTGTTTGTAGTTCAGATATGATCGGAAAGGTGCAGGGTTAAAAAAGGAGGTGTTCTGCATACCGCAGGACATGCGGGGGTCGAGGGGTCGCGGGGACACAGGAGTCGTGTTCGCATTAAGCATACAATTGGCCACAATCGACGACACTTCGGCATATCAATGCGTTCACCGGACTGTTTTGTTCCTTTCGACCCCATACCTATTGGATTGTGATATCGGCATTCCAGTATATTTCGGTTTGGTGGACATAAACTTCGAATTCAAACCTTTTATTAAGTAGTCCTAATAGTTATTACCAAAGATTTTATAATAGAGACATGTTAGTAATCAAATCTGAGGCGTTAGTCGGATTTAAACACATAATACCTTAATATACATATAAAATGTCGATTCAGGTACTTTAAAACCTTTTTAAATACGAGTACATAACTAGATAATGGAATTAAATACAAAATTGTGGATTGTGTGCGCTCAGCGGTGTAGCTAAATTCGGCTCCTTTTTTGCGTTGATTTTGTAGGCACGTACGTTCTATAGTATAAAATGTAATTGATACACGTTGTTTGCTCCAGCTTTTCTTATAATTTTTCAAAATACACTCGTATTAGCGGCGCGGAATATCTACTGAGAAGAACCGACAAGAAATACAGCAGAAAGAATTGGAATTTAACTTGATATTATTATTATTATCAAAACTATTCAGAATCAGATTTCTGCCGACAAACGATAACTTGTGTAGTATATGAACCCTGGGTCTTGTGATTTACATAGCTGAACAGCGAACCACTGTGCTTAACCAACGTATCAGCTGACTAACGTATCAACAACTCGCCGAGGGCGTATTAAAAATATATCAATGAAACTCAATCGCTTTACCAATTAAATAAAACAACGTCCATTTTCATAATTATTATCCGTCAACTGCAGAAAGGGCGCTTTTAATGTAATTTACGTCGTTTTATTGGTTTACTGCAATATGGCTTTATTTGCTAACTGATACATATTGGTAATAACATGTTTTTTTATTTCACTTATCCGAGTTGGGAAGTTGGTGGTTTTACACCCTCGTCCCTCGGAGTGCACGTTAAGCCATGTATACTGGTCATAAAGAATGACAATAAAAAGAAGAATTATCATACAGAGTGATCGTCATAAAGAATCTACACTATCACTCCTGCCAAGCAGCGTGATGGGTTTAAGCTCCATATCCCTTCCCCTTCAAGGAGATAGGGCTGCCCCTATAGAGGGCCTGTAGTAGGCCTAATCATAATTTAACTTACCGCTAACCTATCACCTAATTGGTCACATTTCATGTTTCAAGAAGAATGAAACTAAATATTTTTCAGTAAAGCACAAGAGAAAAACTTGTGTTTTACTGAACTTTGAGTCTTAGGTCTTAGCGTTTCCTCTGCTACACCTTATACTGTAAGACGAGTTGAGAAGTGTGTCGTGCCACGCGCAGTGTAGGGTTCCGTAGATTAAATTAGCTTTTAAAACCTTAATATTTTACAAATGGATCCCTAAATCGAAATATAGTGGTAGAATACCCCACATATTTTTTAAAAATCTATCTATCCAACTATACCCAAGACTATCAGATAAACAAGTAAAAACAATCTTTTCCACTTTATGTCCCTAAAAAGTTTTTTTTTCAAGATTTTATTTTACGACTTTGTTCACATTTTTAATGTACATACGCATGCAAAATTACAGCTTGCTAGTAGTAATAGTCTCTGGGCTAAACCGCGGACAGACGGACATAGCGAAATTATAAGGGTTCCATGTGGACTAATACAGCACCTTTATAAAAAGGTTGATTGATGATGGAATTATAAAAATAGATTCCATTTTATCACTTAAAAAAGCTAAATTAAAAGCACTTAAAGCTCATAATAAGTGAAGTCAGAAGTAAGAACCACCTGCTTGATACGTTCATTTTGTAATTAAAGCCGAAGCTCGTGTTGATATTAGCTGCCCATAGCTGGTCATTACTTATTTACTTCATGCTAACTTTAGTACTCGCTTCGTGTTAACATTGTTTGTAACTGTATGTTTGTAACTTCTGATGTCAAAAGAGCAGTGTTTGAGTGTCTGTGTGTGTATCTATTTGTCTGTCTGTGCCATAGATAGTACTTACCTTCTAAACTAAAGAAAATCGGTCTTTACGATGAGCGGTTATTTTATGTTTCGAAGATTACATGAAGCTCCGTTAATCACAAGATATCGGCGATTTTTAGTATGTAGCAAATAAATCCTGACATTTACTAATTGGTTCTCATAGTCAGAATGACTTAATTGAATCGATTTTACATTTTCTAGGATCAATGTCATTATTAATACCTGAGACTTTTCTTAATTTTCTACCTGCAAAGTCTGCCACTTCGCAATGGGTCTATCGTGTTGGACTATTAGCATAATCCCTCTCATTCTGAGAGGTGACTCGTACTCTACATTGAGTCGAATATGGATTGTCAATGATAGTTTTTGGTTCTTATTCTCACTCATTCCCAAAAAAAATATCGACTTAAGAACTCATAAACCGACTTATAAATAGAATTATCTATTTTCCTTTGAAATTCATATGAAAACATACGGCACAGTTTATCTATACACTAGCTGACGCCGCGCGGTTTGTCCCGAGTGGTTCCCGTTCCCGTAAGAATACGGGGATAATATATAGCCTATAGCCTTCCTCGATAAATGGGCTATCTAACACTGAAAATTTTTCAAATCGTAGGAGTATTTCCTGAGATTAGCGCGTTCAATCAAACAAACAAACTTTTCAGCTTTATAATATTAGTGTAGATGTAGGCATTATTTACCTACATGTCTGCTTTGTTATGTAAGTCTGTGTTAAGTCACATAAAAAGCCCACTGTCAGTCGACATGCACAGTGGGAAATTTGCATAATTAGATGCAAATTAGTGCGAATAATTATTGTATTCAATTAGATACATGTGCTGGGTCTCATAAGAAGCTTAGTTACTCAGCACTCAGTAGACGATGCAGAAGGCTATGCTTGAGGTAACATTCCGTCATGAGGCAGACTAAAGTTGAGCAAACAACTTGACAACCTCTCTGAAGCAATTGGTAATGGATTTCAACATGGGGATCAATGCATTCAATTCTTAGCACTGGTCCAATTACTCGTATGTTTTAATTTTTTTTTATTTGGCGTCTGGTGGTACGCTCTAGCTAACTGTAATTACATATGCACTATAATTACATATGCTCTGGCAATGACTTTAATGAATTTCTTCCAAGAAAAGCTTTCATCTTTATAAGAATATTTGCCATATGTTTAAATGTGACCAATATTCCCATTTCCCTTCAACTAGTCGGGAAAGACTGTATTAAGAGTGGGTACGACAATTGACCAACGGGGTGGGGATCGAACCACCAACCCTCGGTGATGAGTCCGACCGCTCTTACCGTTGAGCTATTGAGGCTCTTAAGTTTACTACTCCTAAAGTTACTTTAGTGCACTTTAGTACAACATCAAGTGAGAATGCAGTCAAGGGCTAACTTGACATTGAATAAAAAGAACTTGGAAGAAATATAAATATTATATATAAATTCATACCTACGAGGGTTTCTACGCGGCATCGCCGGAACACTAAATCGCTTGATGGTACGACTTTGCTGGAAGGGTGATAACTAGCTATAACAGAAGCCTACCATTGTCATTGTCAGAGCATATGCAATTACAATTAGCTATCACTGATAAAACTAAAACTGACAAAACTAAAAAACAACTAAGGATATTTGAGGAATTTTCTAAAATTCTTTTTCCATAACACCTCTTTATTATCTAACTTAATGTTTAGTCTCACAGTGAAATAACGATTGTTTACAGAATAAACAAAAAGTCTTAAGTTCGAAGCCCAACACGGGTAAGTTAGCAATTAAAATGATAATGGTAATGATGATTTTAATTGCCAAGTAAATTACTTCAACAAAAACTAAATATAACATCCTTTATAAAACAAGCAATGAATTTATATGTAAATTCGATGATGTATTGATCTATTACAAATTCTGTTTGTCGTGCGCGGAGCCCATTACCGCGTGGACGTATTAAATTACGTGTTTTCTGCTCAGGAGTCGGGTAATTTAGTTAGCGCATCAAAAACGCCGCTAATGCCCGTGACCTTTGCACGCCACCTGTCTCCGACCACACAGGCCGACGACCAACGACCGACCACCGACCACCGAAGTCCGACCACCGACCACCGACCACCGAAGTCCGACCACCGACCACCGACGAATACACTTTCTCACGAATGTCTTTACTGTCATTCATGGCAGAAAGCTTCGCAAACATAAACAAACAAAATTTGACAGCCGTGGCGCAAGGATGTGGGCGGTGGATTTACACGGACGGGACGGAGGTAATGGGTTCTATCCCCGGCTGGGCCGATTGAGGTTTTCGTTTTTGGCTCGTGGGAAGCTTCGGCCGTGGCTAGTTACCACCCTACCGGCAAAGACGTACCGCGAAGCGATTTAGCGTTCCGGTACGATGTCGTGTAGAAACCGAAGGGAGTGCGGATTTTCATCCTCCTCCTAACAAGTTAGCTCACTTTCACCTTAGATTGCATCATCACTTACCATCAGGTGAGATTGTATTTCAGGAGTAACTTATAAAGAATAAAAAAAAAGAAGACCTTTGGCGTAATAAAATAAACCCCATAGTCCGTCAGTACAGATAGTGTAACTTGTTCTATGTGATGCATAATGTTTAAAATGATTGATTGAGTGCATTGTAATCTCAGTACCGTTGCACCGTCCGCGGTAACGAGCCGCGTTTACACGGAAGCGAACGCGACTGGCGCGCTGTGACGCGACCAGCGAGTCATCAATCTGCTGTCGACCGGGATGTCCGAAGTTGCCAGTTGGTCGCTATGGAGCTGGTATTGAGACGCGTTTACACTGATGCGAACGCGACTGGCGCGCTGTGATGCGACGAATTTGTGGACGTGCGAACTTCATAAAATCAAATACTAATTGTAACATAAAATAAGTTAAACTAGTGGCGCTAGTTCAAAACTCTCAAAATATCTAAGCCTATCGCTTCAGAATTTAGTTTCATCAGGGGCCGTCGACTGCGCGACATTTTAATTAAAGATTAAAAAGCACCAGGGTAGTGCCCTGCTAATTAAATTGACAGAAAAAAGTCATTCACATAATTTGTATTCAAATCATATCAATTAAAAATCTTAATACATTTACCTGCTTCGAATATCGAAGATCTTAATTGCATTGATCTTGTGACAAATGTGTCGGACATATTTTTGTGTCCAGCGCTTGACATCTAAAGCGCAAGGTGACTTTACTGACGTGATGTCAACATCCTGGCAGACGGACATGTCGTAAATATCTCTATTTACTTTTGTTTTTTATAATAATTTAGTGTTATTTGATGGAGTTTTTTCTTAGGATTTGCCCACATTTAACATATAGCTTGTGAAGTTTTAATTCAAGATGTATTTCTTGAAAATATTTTTGAATTTTGTAGCAAGTAATAAGTCCCATATTACGAGAAACTTAACTAGGAATATAAATATTTTTGGCTGATCGTCTGGAATGACTTTGCATTTGGCCCATAATAGGAACGTATGTGTATTGTGTAAATTCGAAAAAATTTTGTGCTAAAACAATAAACAAATAAAACCAATTAAAGTATCGTATCGTATAATCGCGTAGTAGTTCTGGTGTAATGAATAGCGTGTTGCGTAGATTGACGCGCGGCTGATTACCGTGCGAACGATATTACGCGCCGCGGCCGACAGAGCCGCGCCGACCTACCTGCATCGCCAGCCTATTGCACGCCTCTTGTCTTAGCCCTAGTGTTTAGGAACAGAAGATTCTTCTCATTGCCTAGAATACAGATGTAGAGTTTTTCATAGCTATAACAACCAGAGATAACAAGTATTCGGCTCACATGATGTTAAGTGATTGCCGCCACCTGTATATTTGCTATGATGTAGGTACATAGGTGGCGGCGATCAAGGCAAAAGGTCATAGCAAGTATTTGGCCTAATGGTTGACTTAATCGTGTCTTTTAATAAGTAATTAGAAAAGCATTCATTTTGTTTTATTGAATTACCTATGTATATTCATTTATAATTAATTAATTACTTTATAGATAGGAGTAACAACTGGCAATTTTAACAAGCGCGTTATTTTAAGAATTCAATTCATAATTAAAAAACTACTATAAAATGCAAAATTAATTTATTAAAAGTAGGTTTAGTTTATGTACAATGACTTTTGAAACGTCAGGTTATGGTGATAAGTCAAGTGGAAAACTTAAAATAAAAATTACAAGGGTTACAAACGCGCCTTGGTCAGAGATAGATGTAGTCTCATTATTCGTTATCTATAGACTCTATTCTGAGAGTGTATCCCTGTTCACATCGCATCAGTCGGTGTAAGCTGTCCGTTGCAGAGCGCACGAGACGAACAAGAGAGCGCTCGTCAGTCACCCTTCAAACGGAAAATAACATTAAAAATATGCCCCGCCGGGGATATGTTCGCATCTAATGGAAGCAATAACTTGGTGTAACTTAGCGTCGCCCGGCCACTTTTATATCTGTGCCTTTATCCGCGCCCGCAGTAATGTAGATAAATTGATCGCCTCAATCCCTTATTGGATTAATTTATGGTAATATGTTCAGATCGCGATAGCCTGTGCCGAGTTACGATTAAACAGTTTTTATGTAAATCCGCCATCTTTGTTCGCAGCAGTCGGTATGATGTGGGACGGTGGTGTAAGGCAGAGGGTGCAGAGATTTGACTTTTTCATGTGTGAAACTACTTTTTACGGCGAGTTCAACTGATGACGCGTTACCACATTAATTTACGCTATAGATACAGGTATACAACAAAATTTCGATGTTTTATATCTGCCAGACATCACACGATAACTCTCGTTTGATATCTTAGGTAAATTATTATTGACGCTCACTGTTGCCTATCACATTATCATTATGGGCTCTATCTAGAAAGTCAACCAAAACTACGCCACTCTGCACACATCAATCTCAGGCTAAAATAATATGCTTCACCTGTCTGTAATTTTATCAACAATATCGTAGTATGGTATGTCTCGACTAGGTTTAAAGCTATACGTGTCAGGAATGGCAAATAAACAAAGTAACATTATCAATCATTACCGGAACGACGATATATCTTACTAATATAGTTCTACCCTCTAACTATTGATCAAGGATACCTCTAATGTTATCAGATGCAAACCAGGATAAACTTTCGTATGGCAGGGAACCAGGGAATCAACCACGACCGGAATGTCGGATTTGCGACTGATAGTAGTAATAAAAAAGTTTTGGACAGTTATCTAACACTCCCCTTCTCCGCTTGTGTCGTATCCCAGACAAGTATCTAACAATGCAATGGCCGTCGACAACTGATTTACTTACACAATTCACTAAGTCACTATTATACCAACTTGAGTCAACTCAAGTCTTCAACTGAATTAACCTGCGAACTACCGTTT
Source organism: Bicyclus anynana (assembly GCF_947172395.1). Lineage (NCBI taxonomy): Eukaryota > Metazoa > Arthropoda > Insecta > Lepidoptera > Nymphalidae > Bicyclus > Bicyclus anynana. The sequence continues at coordinate 18,491,155 of NC_069087.1, read as the reverse complement.
CTCGATTTCTCAGAGATCGTCAACTTACAGATGTCCACAGACAAATAACTGACAGACTAACGACACATACTCTTTGACGTTTCTAACAGATTTTGCCACCTAACCTAAGTCACGGAACACTTCGTACTCGAAGACACGAGCCGACCGATCAAATAACTCACTCGCGCCGACATGTATGATAAATAGTTTGATCTAATATGTACGAATTTCTAGTAACCGTAATGATCTCGAAATTGTTTTATTTCCTTTCTTGCGTGATATACAATATATTAGTGTGTTTACAAGCTTTCCGCTGCCGCTTGTGTGTGTACCACACCGCAGGTGCTAATCACGCTGCGGTGGCATTTCTGATTTTATATGTCAACATCGGAATGTGTCGTTTTGTTTCTATATCTAAACTCGCTAATGTGTCGTAAAACTGCGGTGTCGTATTTTTGACTACTACATGTCGTAGATACCGATAGTTTGGATGATTATGAATCGTAAAATGCGATAAATTTAACAACTATGGATCGTAAAAGCGATATTTTGACTACTTTTGTCGTAAGTAATAAAGTTATTTACATTTAAGAACCTATAATTTGTGGAGTTGTTACAAGTTACTCCAACGCTTCTAGAGTCTTATTTCATTCCTGTAGAAAATGGGAAATTACACAAAGTCGTAAAAGATGAGAAAGTGTAAAATGTAAATTAATTTATTTGCAAATATTACATTGTATTGTTGTTTAGTGATTGAGTTGCAGATAGTCTGACAAAACTTTACTCTCGTCATTGCATGTTATACTTAATGTATCTACATTATAGGTAAACGTAGGTAGATGTAGGTAGTAAAAAAACAGCAGTATTTGTGCCACACCAAACAATACCTTAGAGATAGGCAATCAACACCCACGCCGAAAGCGCGCGGTTAATTGAACATAATAACCTTAAAGGAAAAACAAACCTTTCGTTATACGGAGGCAGAAATTCGCCATGAAAGAAAATATTCTCGAAGTTTCTCCAATAAACAAAGCCGAGGCACTTCGCGATAGCGGGGAAACGCGCCCGAGCCGCACCGGCGCACATTTTATACAAACGATGACATAAATACTCATTTGCAAGAACAATATCCGATATTGAGTGAGGCCTGTCTTGCCGGTGTACTGCGGGCGCGCCAAATCGTGCAATTTGTGTACTTTACACATTTACTTTTGGGGTTTTCCGTATATGCCACGGTGTTACATATTCAAATTATCAGATGAAGTGTATTAAAGCACTACAACATAATGAAGGTCTGGAGTTGATCTGGTGATGGAGTCGAAACCACCCGAAACACAGACGAGGGAACACGTCTACGGTTTACAGCAGTTACCTTGTGTTTGAGTTTGATTAATTTGTATTGATGAGAACTTTACATCACGATGGGCTGTGATTGCCATAAGGGGTCTGGTGATGGTGACAAAAAATACTTAAAGGAACTCCTCAAAGGTCTACAGTAGCTACCTTGTGATTGGGCTTGATAAGATTGTATTGATGAGAACTTTCCACTTAGATATGTTGTGACTGTTATTAAGGGTCTGATGCTGAAGACGAGGGACAGTTAAGGGAACTCCTCAACGGTTTACAATATCTACCTTGTGATTGGGCTTGATGAGTTTGTATTGATGACTTTCCACCTAGTGTAAAGCTCAGCTTTTAGCGTTTTCTGTTTTGTGGTAATGCTTCATGTTCGGTTTGGATTTTTTAAATATTTAAATCAGAATTATAAGCATATGACTGAGTTAGCACTTACGCTTAACCTTCAGATTGAAGAGAGCGCATTGTATAGCATGTTTTGCTTGCGTGTCCTGCGTGGTGCTCAAATTGTTATAGGCGACGGTTTTCAACTTAAGATCAACTCACTAAGGGTTATGTGTTCCACCTACTATTATAATTACAAATTATTATTTAACTATTATTACAAAAATAGCTTTATTTTTTTTTTACTTTTTCATAATAATGTAAAAAAGAACCATTACAAATGTATCATGACGATTAACAAAATAAGCAAATTACAGAAAAAATGAATTTCGACTTTGACTTGAATACCTTTTGTATAGTTTCGTGTAGCTGTGTTCAAAGTTTCTGCCTGCTAGTGTACCCGATACGTTCATGTTTATTCACCGCCCCGCCAACCCCTCAACCGATGTATTTATTGGTTTGCATCCAGCGAGCACCGACGTATCTACGTGGAGTGCCCGCTCCGCTCAAAATCCGTCTCACACTTTACAGCGGTATGTAGATCCGAGTTATGAAACCTGGAACGGGAACGTACTTTATGCTGTTTATGGCGCCACTAGCGACTCGGTTTAGTTATCCATTAATCAGAATAAAACATATACATACGAAGGTCACGTAGCGGAACATAGATGTACCTAATAAGGTATGTGCCCTGCAGATGGCCAATATAAATAAAATAGTCTAATATAACGTCATAATGACGTAATTAGTCCATATATTTCATAGTCGCAGGATGCTGTCAGTTTGCAATGTAAATCTTCTATTCAGAAAAACATCTAACTGTTATGGCCGCGTTGCAACGACTTGCGGTACGGACGGCTTCAGTGTGCTCGTGGAGGAGATGTGAACAAGATATCTCTTGTTGTGTAAATCTTTATGGGTTACTTAGGATAGGCGGGGAGAGTGACTTGAGTTGAAAAGGGGAGCGTTTGTTAACAGTCAAATGCGCCTGTAACCCTACACACAACTTTAACAAGTGCGTGACTTCATTCTCTGCCATTCTAGGGTCTTATTTTGGTTACAGTTTGATTCGTTAAATAAGTTGTCCTGACAAATGTTGTGAATCCTAACCTTTGTTCGATTAGTTTTCTTATTTTTGTAATCCACTTCTGAGTCTGCTAAAATAACTGTAAAGTTAACGTTGTCTAAGTCTACCTGTCTATATGTTTATCATTCTAACAATCCCAGCTATCAAACCGGTTTATTTGTTTTGTTGAATACCTGTACAGAATCAGTCATGAGGTCTAATTGTTAGTTAACTGTATGATTACTAACCCGTGGTATATTAAGGCTATAGTACGAGTATCAAGATGGGTGTGTCAGATATATCCTACGTAGCTAACCTCGCAAGCCTTAGATTTTGACAATTGAATAAACATTTTTGGATTATGGTCTATCGAGAAACTTACTATTATATTCTAGGGTATATTTTTGTAGTTTCAGTGAAGTAAAGAGACAAAAGTTCAGTTAAATTTCGGATGTAAAGGAACTATAGCAAGCAGAACATTCTAGATTTAGGCATACCTAAAAGTATTTATCCTTTTGGCTTTTCTTCCTAGATTAATTTTTAGGTTGAGTAAAAAGTTGATCGCAATGAGTGTGAAATAGGAATTTTATTTACGATTTTCAGTTCGCGGATAATTAAAGTTTGTAAAAGTAATTCAACACATTAAAGATAATGATATTTCAGTTTATTAATCTATACTAATATTATAAAGCTGAAGAGTTTGTTTGTTTGTTTGATTGAACGCGCTAATCTCAGGAACTACTGGTCCGATTTGAAAAATTCTTTTAGTGTTAGATAGTCCATTTATCGAGGAAGGCTATAGGCTATAAATTATCCCGGTATTCCTACGGGGACGAGAACCACGCGGGTGAAACCGCGCGGCATCATCTAGTAGCGATAATATAAATGAAACTAAATTCTCCAATTGATAACTGCCTGTCTTCTTGTGGGAGATCTTGGCTTGTTAGTATTCAATTGGGAATTTATAATTTCTAAAATATTATCTCAACTACCTGAGTTATATAAGCAACGGGAAAAAGTTATACATACGCAAATGGGTAATCTCATAAGGTTAGCACAAATATAATCGAGGTAATTTTTATTTTGAATACTCAAAATTATCTATTTTTCTTTAAAGCTTTATCTATACCTATATCTTTTTTTACAATTTTATATAATATTCAATATCTCGATATAATCTCGTCCGATTTCAATGACTTATTTTGTTCATGGTTCTAAGGTATGAGAATAAGTTAAGGTTTTTTTCTCCCTCGTCTCAATTTTATATGGTTCCGAAGCCAAGGACTATGAAAGCGATAGACTAAGCAGCAGGCTCTGAACTATCTTTTACCTGATTTTAAGTTATTTACTGCATTACCATTACTTACTTTTCTCCATTAATTTCTATTTTTTGTATTTTTTTTCCCACGCAGATAATTTTTCCATTTTTTGCAGGTCCTCTTTAACACAATCTAGCCATCTTTTTTTAGGTATTCCTTTTAATCTTTTTACCTGTGGTCTCCATTTTGTTATCACTTTAGACCCTCTAGTATTTGGCATCCCGTCCTCTCTACGTGCCCTAGCCACTGAAGACGTTGAGTTTTACAATGTCGCACTATTGTTTTGTCTTTCACCATTAACTTAAATAAACAACATTGATGAGTTCCTTAATGATAAAGATGCTTGGAGGCCGTTGGATCAGCTTCCACACAGGGAGTAAAACTATAAGAAATTGTAATGTTGTCATCAATTGTAAATTACAATGCTGTATGATTTTTTTAAAAAAAGCAACTGTTGAGTTTCTTGCCGGTTTCTTTTTAGCAGAACCTGCCTTCCGAACCGGTGGTAGAATCTTTACAAATAGTCAACTGACGTGTCAAAAGTGCTTGTAAACTGAGCCTACTTGAAATAAATTATTTTTGATTTGATTTGAAACTCATAGATATGACGACGTTAGGGAGTAGACCACGCGGCTGATCACCCAGCGTTTGTATTTAATTTACTCCTAAAATAATTAAAACATTTTAAATAAATAAAATTGATAAGCAAACTAAAATGAACTGATTAATGTTTAAATTACTGGATAATTCCACCTCACAAATTGACAAACGATAATTGGCAACGAAGGGCTTCATTTGAATACCTTTTCGGCAAATGTCGGACACGAATGCTGGACCTCAATCAATTTAGCGATAAGCGAACTGCCTCATGCGCTCATTTGGTGTTCTTAGATGGATGGGTTCTTGTGGCATAAACCGTTTTAATTGATTTTCATTTGCTTTTTACTTCGTTACTATCATATTTGTTACTACCGGACGTCCACAACTCCGTTTAAGTGAAATTTTCCGTTCTGGAGGATAATATAATAATTTCAGTGATAAAAATCTATGTGTTAATAGAATATGGGTTGATAATGATGATGATCTCTATTCTGAATTTCAACCAAATCAGTTCAGTAAGTACCTACCTATAGTTGCGGCTTATAAGACAATCAAAATACACCATGTTACACATAAACTTTTGCCTTGACAATTATTAGTGTGATTATTTAGTAGGTGAGCTAAAATCTGACTATAATCACGTCTGATGGGAAGCAAATGTTTTCTAAGTTGAAGTAAGCATAAGACTCCTTTTCACTCCTGTCGTGGTCATTCGTGACCAAATCATAAATATCAATATTAATAAATATATCTGGAGAAACTAGGTCAAATCATTTAATGTAACAGAACTAGAGGAAAGGGTTCATGATTATTTTTAGAATCAATAAGGAATCGCCATTAAGAAACTATTGCATTGCGGTTACAAACAATTGCTTTGACTATGAGTATTGTAGTTATAAACTCATTATATACGAGTATTTTAAATTGCTGTAATGTTAAGTGTATGTAAATTAATGTTAAAAATGTTAAATTAACACATGGAATGTATTACACCTTTTTACGCTTAACCAACTAACCTCCCTAAGTTAGATACGAGTTTGTTTATGAAGGTAACGAACCTTAACGTACGACTATTTATGTCTATCACGACAAGATATCTCAGATATTTTGATATCATTTACATTATTTTATACAATGAATACGTCTACGAGCCACTTAAGATTCAATATGTAAAATATTACACAGTAAAGAAATGTTGAAGAATGGTAATTGGTTGAGTGGTTCATTTAGATTAGTTTTTGGTGTGCCTGGTGTTATATTGAGCCCTCAATCAGCTGATAAGCGTAGCGCTTCTATACGGATAGGTTCTATACCATGCAACAGTCTGACTATAAAGGTTTTCTTTATACATTTTTTAAGATGATTTGAAATTACCACAGTTTACCCAAATCATATGATTGGGTTTGGTTGTACCTACTTATGATTATAGTTATGTATGAATGACATTTTAATGAAATTGACTCTTTAAAATTTAGACACAGGTTTTAGATTAGATTAGATTATATAGCTGTATATCACTAACTTGTACAGAAAAACTTAGTACTTTCTATAAAAGTAAGTATTATAATATCAGTTTTTTATTTCTATTATAAAAAACTAAAAAATAATAAAACATCGTTTACGCTTGGCAAATGAGAATAACATTACAAAATCTTGAGAATTTTTCAATAACTGCTGATTATACCTACTTAGTTTGACTATTTTTAGTATTTCTAATACCGATTAGAAAAGCAGTAAGTATTTAGGTACTTAGAAAATAGGCAAGAACTCCGCAGCTTGTCATACCTAATTTATTTTCTTTGAATTAGCAGCCTTTATCACAGAGGGGTTTTGGAGCTTCAACCCACCACGTTATTTTAATGCGAATTACCTATTACAAGCGTGTTGGTACGCTTGTCGACAAGGTCGGTAAACGGCACAGTACACAAAAAGCGCGGGGCCTTGGGTGCGTGTGAATGAACGGCCGACGTTTTTACGACTCATTCATAATCTCGTAGAGCGGCGCTCGCCGAGATTCGCCTACACGTTAACGTACCTACTTGCTATTTGGAAAGCCAATACTATAGGAAACTTAAGGTAACTTATCCTAATAACTATACAAATGAGATATGCCTGGCTATCCATTATGAAGTCTGAAAGTTACTCACTATATTTAGCTTATGTGTGTGTATGAATATCTATTATATATGTTAGCTTATTTGTGTTATCGCCGTTTAGTGTTGGTATTTCCAACTGTAGTCTGTGACGGATATGACGTCGCACGATCTCGTGTTGGGTGTTGGCTTCAGTGTGCTCGTGGCGTTCGAGCCGTCCACATCTCTTGTTGTGCTATTCTTTATGGGTTACTTGGGATAGGCGGGGAGAGTGGCTTGAGTGGAAAAGGGGAGTGTTTGATATCAGTCAAAGGTACCTTAAACCCTACACACATCGTTCACAAGTACGTGACTTCACTCAAGGTCATTCTCTGCCATTCTAAGGTCTTATTTTGGTTACAGTTTGATTTGTTAATTAAGTTGTCCTGACAAGTGTTGTGAATCATAACCTTTGTTCGACATTAGTTTTCTTATATTTGTAATCACCTTTGAGTCCACTAAAATTTGTATGTGTATGAATCTATGTATATCTTACCTGACTTAAGTAAGTATGGTAGCCAATTATTTTGAACTATGGGTGACTATTGTGGGTACTTCTAAAGGTAACTGGTGACAAGCGTCCGGTCCAGACCCACTACCATCCAAGTAAACAGACAAGCTAATCCAAGTAAAGTGTGGTTATTAAGTAGTGGCAAGTGGCCATACTCCAAAATTAGTGCATCCTACCTCAGAATTTAAATTTTATGTCTGTTATAATAAGAGCTACTATATATGAAATGCACACTTTTTTCTGCGTTAGTGCACACGTGCGGGTAGTTCATCTAATTCTAAGTGAAGGGTCTGGCGACCCTTAACCTGGTGACAAGTGGTCGTACTTCAAAATTGGCTACTTTAGTTACTTGTATCCTGCTAGGAGCATGATTCTAGTAGTATTTGGCATCTACAGATCGTGCGCTATAGCATGGTGTGGGTGACAGTTGCCTGTATGACGTTCATAATATTACAGTGAATCGCGACCACTTTCAAGAGTGTAACTGGCACCCGCAATATGCTACAGCGCACGAACTGTAGCGTCTTATAATTATAGATACGCTAAAATTTACCCACACCTCACCCGTATTCGAATCCAGAACCTCGTAATTTAAATCCACCTATGCTAGACGTTATACACTAACCCAATTCGCAGGGTAATGTCGGCCCGCGCGCATCACACCGTATAATTTACCCTCATAAAGCGGCGCGATGACAGATCATCACGGCTGCGAAAATTACCCATTTTACGATGCGAAATTACACCCATGCCACACCACGATACACCCATAGTGCATCCTACATTGTAATTTCAACCTTATATCAGTTACATTAAGAGCTATATAAAGTTTACGAAGTGCACATGTTTTTGCGGGTAGTTCATCTAAAAGACAGATGAGTGATGGCTGACGGATCGGTTTTGTGTGTTTGTTTGTCTGTCTGTTATATTGCTGTACGACGCGCGCATCCTGTTAGATCTAAATACGCCTGTCTGCTGTCAGTCAGGTTTCCTTGAATATAGGTTACGGGTATATTGCTGTTGTTGTGGTTTTTATGAAGTTAAGAACAGAAACGAGTGATTGCGATGGTAAAAATATATAACTTTAACTGATTGTTGTTTGTAGAGTTGTTTCCGTGGAAACTATGAATATAAGTAAATATTTCTCCATCACTTTGAATCGTACTAGTCAAGGTTACGGGCTTACCTCGTTCAGTTGATCTGACCATTTAAAGATCTATCCCATGGCATTCTTCTTTTACATCTCCCATTGCAAGCAAATTTCCCTATTGTTGTAGATCCAAAATAACTACGTACGTATGCACTGAAGAAACAGTTGAGACATACATATTTTGATTTAAAGCTATGAAATATTGGATATTTTTGTGCTTCTGACGATCGTACTAACGAACGGTACGAATGTACCGATTGTTTGGTTTTTTTTGGCGCAAATAGTATAGTTTACATCTCTGCACATCAAGAAAGATTTATTGGACGCAAATCGTGTTTATTGATGGTTTTCGTGGTGCTTTATTTGGTGTTTTCAGATATTATTTTATTTGGTTATGGCGTACTTAGCTTACCGGTGTTTCTATTCCATGGATAATATCAGATGCGTATGCGCAATCGTCAAAATAGTAGTTACTTTTATTAAAAACGAAGGCTAATAATTGTCTGAATAGTCAGACAGTTCACCTGATGTTAAGTAGACAGCCATTACCTTCAACAGATCAACACTTTGAAGAGTATATTTACTACAAATATGTCCTACAAGTACAACGCACTGTTTTGCAGCCGTCAATTATAATTATGATTATGATTACTGCTTGGCGGCACAAATAATGGCAAACAATACTTGTCTGAATGAGGTATAATAATTTTTTTTTCAATAATCTTCTAAGTATCGTTTTTGTAGAGTCAAGCTTTTTTAGTAAATGACTACTATTAATTTGGAAAGCAGATTCTAAAGAGCGGTCGATCTTTCACAAAGAAAATGGTAAGTAAGCTTACACGAATTTTACAGTTCATGTTTCCTGAGTTGTGTGCTAAAATTACGGAGCCGATGCTTCTATGAATCTATGCCATTTCATCAGGCATATTAATCTAATGTCTTCTACTATGAATATTTGACTGATACGCGAAGACAAAGAAAGTTCACGAGTATCCATTACTCCAGTTCCGCAAAGCGAGGCGTCGGTCAGCGGTCAGTAATTACGCGGAGGAGTTGCTGCCTGCTGCCCGCTGTCCGTCACACTGCCGTAATAACGCACACGCTTCTCAAACTTTGCACCATCCTTCAATCAAATTACAGGCATAAGAGGATTAACACCTGTGCCTCATTAAGGTTGATAGCCGCAGGGCAGCAGCTTGATGGACGTGTATGCTCTGAAGATTTGTTAAAAGTGATGATTTTTCTCATTGTATAAGATATGTTATCTGGTTTTATCGTCAACTATTAGGTACTTAAGGATTATAATTAAATCATTAAAAGCATTTTCTATTTGTAATGTTAGTCTGTTCTCTGGAAAAGAGACAACCATTACATTAATTTATGAAAAGGTAGCGATTAGCGGATTTATAGTCTGCATCTATTAGTGTTCATCTATTTATTGTGTCTTTGTTTGTAATACTTTAAAAATACTCTAGTAAATATAAGCCTACTTGAAATATGCTTAAATGTTGATACATGCAGAACCATAGATCAAAACTTTGAGCGCCGTTGTCCAACAACAGTCAATTATAAGGCATCGCAGGCTGCGTGCGGAGTGCATATTTATTATCCGTGGGGGGAGACGCGAGGGGGGTAATTAAAGCCTCGCATAAGTTCGCGCCGCGGTTCCGTCGCTGCTTCCTGCTGGCGCGAGCAGTTTGTGCTGTTTGTTTATCCGCCACGTCGGAACACGTTGACTCTCGCATCCTTGTGATATGTCTATAATCCATTGCGAATAACAAAACAACTTACCTTTTTTATTTGTAGGGAAATTCTCGTGGAAACCCTCTCGTCATTTTCTGCTTTGTACAACTATTATCATCAATTATTATTTAGAAACAGCAACTGATAAGTTTCTTAGCGGCTTTTCTCAGTCTTCCGAATGCCTTACTAACCGGTGCTGATCATCACCATTGTCAGTCTATTTTAGAACTTCGTGATCTGATCGTAGACCAGTGGTAGAGTCACTATAAACAGACAAACATAACGTTTCAAAAGTGCTTGTAATTTAAGCATCAACCTATTTAAAGATTAAGCATTAATGAGGTAATATGAGGGAATTATGTTAGCCCAGTGGATACGTGATAGCACAGTGGATATGACCTCTGCCTCCGATTCCGGAGGGTGTGAGTTCAAATCCGGTCCGGGGCATGCACCTCCAACTTTTCAGTTGTGTGCATTTTAAGAAATTAAATATCACGTGTCTCAATCGGTGATGAAAAAACATCGTGAGGAAACCTGCATACCAGAGAATTTTCTTAAATCTTTACGTGAAGTCTGCCAATCTGCATTAGGCCAGTGTGGTGGACTTTTGGCCTAACCCCTCTCATTCTGTGAGGAGACCCGAGCTCAGCAGTGAACCGAATATGGGATGATAATAATTATAATGATGATATTGAGGGTATTTGGTGCACGTTGTTCCCAATGCGGGTCCTAATCATCATCTTCATTGTCATCATAATCATCATATCAGCCAATGGACGTCCACTTCAGGACGTAGGCCTTTTGTAGGGACTTCCAAACATCACGACACTGAGCCTGCATCTAGCGAATCCCTGCGACTCGCTTGTTGTCGGCAGTTCACCTGGTGGAGAGTCGACCAACACTGCGCTTTCTAGTGAGGGGTCGCCATTCCAGCACCTTGGGATCCCAAAATCCATTAGATTCTAATAGTAGCAGAGAGTAGATAGTATCTAATTCTTACTAACTATTCTGTGCTGCTATTGGAACTACTACTGAATAATTATATTTAGTCTATGTATTTGAACCTATTTGTACTTAGGTACCTAGACATTGAAATATTGTTTCTTTTTATTCAAGAAATTCTCAGGAAGTCAGGGTCAGTAGTAAAGTAAATAGTTAGTGCCAGCCAATGTCAATACCTATAGTCTGGCAAGTTCGCTGATGACACTCAAATGATATACGGGCGACGGGGGGAAAGACTGCCCGGGTGTGAAATTGTGCGTGCGGGGAAGTGAGGTGCATCAGTTCTGGGTTTTTCACTCATCGTTACACGCCCCATGGCCCGCGTGGACCATCGAGAGTGTGACGAACGAAGTTACCGCCAAGCTATAACACATACGTGATAGTGGTCGTTAAGTATGTACTATAGCATTATCACCTTAAGCCGACAACTTGCAATAGAAATATATTATTGAAAATTACTATAATTTACAAGGTAATAATAGCTAGGCTAGGTAATCGACACGCGTCATCCGAGCCGTGCCACGGGTCGACGACCTCTGATGACGTCACACTATCGCATAAACTGCACACATTATCGCGCCGTCAACTGTGATGCACAAAAATTGCATATATTTACGATACTCGTAAAAGATATGCGACTCGTCTACTTGTCGAGAGCCGGTGGAGACTTCTCCTTTCGTTCGCGATTGTAATAGAGTTAACGCGTTGCTATGGTTACGTGTGGTACCTCTTACCACACGACATTGAAACCCGAAAATGTTTAATGCCCATTTGATCCACATACAGGTCGTGTTCTACTACTGCCTACTAGATCAGAATCGTTGCAGTTAAGAAGTTTGATTGTGAGTAATTGTAATCATCATTATCGGTTTTTTTAACCTTAGCAGATCCAGGCGTCCCATCGTATAGAAGAGAGGATATCTATGGATCTTAGCCCACCATGCTGCTACGATTATGTTTATTCTTTCTTCTTGATGAGGAGGAGAATAAATGAGGTATGTTTATGACGACAGCTGTAACATATTCTTCTTTAAAGATAGGGAAACTTTGCATGAATACCTACCTACCCGTGGTCTTTTAAATGCGTAGAGTTTTCTACGCAGACGAAGTCACGGGCGGCTGCTAGTTGTAAATATTTAGTTAAAAGGATTGAAATGCTAGGTGAAGGGTAAGTTAGAGTAGGTAGATGTTACAGTGGGTCTCTCAGACTATGTTTGTGCAGCAATAAAGTCGTCTGTTTATTGTGATCTGTCCGCGGGGGGCGCGGGGAGGGGTGAGGGGTGCAGGGGGGGTGATGACGGAAATGTTAATTGATTCTGTCCACTTTGATGTGGTTTTCCTAAACGTTGAAATGATGTCAACATTCTACTTGTTATGTCTCGTTCGTCCAATGGTTGGCTTATGTGGTTTTGGATCACGAGGTCCTGGGATCGAATCCTGGTCGGACTATGAGATTCTGAGTTTTTCTTCCTTCTTAGAAATTTTCAGTGCTAATTCTCAGCTCGGAGTTGGGAAGTTGGTGGTTTTACACCTGGCTCTACTATTCTATTGGTTTAATGTTGTCAATACAGCTGTTTTTCAATGGTTTTTAGGAATATCCGTAAAATAGTTGGAAATAGGCGATAGATAGATAGTCAGCAAATAAGCTTATTTATTAGTTTCATGGTACGTTTTTAAAATTCTTGGTTTTTTGGTTGGTTAAAAAGAAACTTTCTTATGAAAGAGATAGTTTCAAAGAAATATGTTTGATAATGTCACGTCACAATGTCAATTAAAATTTTGATATTCTTGATAAAATAGGCAAAAAAAAATATTGGTACTTAACTTATTGACCACTGGCATGGCATGTCTATCAATAAGTTAAAAATTTTTATTATAAAAAGTCTATAACATTGCTTTTTTTTTTTTTTTTTTTTTTTTTAATTTATTTGCTGAAACTGTGGGTTACAATGGTTCTTACACTATAGATAAAAATTTCATCACAATTTACTGATATATCAGCGTGCAAATATTCACAGAATTTTACAATAATTTATTATACCTACAATTATAAAACGTCAATATTTATACATTACAAAATTTCATGTCATTCATGTACTCGTCAACACTGTAATAATTCTTATTATTTAAAATGGAGAAGATTATTCGCTTAAACTTTATTAGGGGCATAGTTTTATATGATTCTGGAAGCTTATTGTACAAAGAAACAGCCATACAGAAGCAATTATTTGAGAGAAGAACCAGCCGTCTCGGTGGCACACAGATTTTATTTGGTTGCCTGCCCCGCCAGTTTGGGCACATTAGTTTTTTGGTAGGGAACAGAGTTGGATTCTTTTTTACGAACAGCAACGTTTCAAATATATAAAGGCATGGCAGCGGTAAGATTTTATTGTTTTTGAACAGAGGTTTACAGCTATCTAAAGGATTGGCTTGAAACACTGACCTTATGCTGACAAGCCTTTTGTTTAATAAAGGCTTTTTTCGCATCTATTGAGTTACCCCATAAAATTAATCCATGCTTGGAAATTAAATGACCTACCTATTGTTAAATAATGATAAACTAAAAAATTAAAAAACTGGCTGAGTTTGTTGTGGGCTCTTCTCGGATCAAGGCGCATTTGGAACCCTCGTAACCTTAATTTTAAGTTTTCGAATAATTATTATCACCACTTTTCTAATATTATTAACTGTCTGACGTTTCGAAAGAATTTGTAAAGTAAGCCTAGGTATTTGAAATAAATGAATATTGATAGATTGATTGTTTGACTCTACCCTCGGCACCAAATAGGGTAAGTATATCACAAGAAAAAATCGACTAAAACTCCTGACAAAATGCAGAATTGTAATCTGCAAGCTTTTTTGATTCCAAAACTGTAAACAGAATACGGTCCTCGTATCATGTACATTCAATACCTCAGAGCGCCTGGTCTATGTAGGTAAATTAAAGAGCGAACAACAGACAATGAAGAAAAACGCGGCAGGCGCGGACATTCACTATGAGGGCAAAAGCCAGAACACTGACAAAAATATAAACTTAAAATAGTCCAGTAGGTAGGTAATGTTAGGTTTTATCTGGGGAAAAATTTCTACTGAGCGGAATTTTTGTATACACCTTTATTACGGTGTTATTATGAAGATGTGAAAAATCGACATGGATATCGTGCCGGGTAAAAAAGTTTCAAGTGTCACGAAAATCATTTTTTTGCAAATATTTCGCGACCTATTGCTCGGAGGTCAATAGAGGTCATTATGAAAATTGTTCCTCATAAAGTTGTCTAAAAAAATGTCTTTTGCAGTTTTTCTGTGAAATTAACGTTTTTCGGATTACAGATTAAAATTACTAAAATTACTGGACTAAAACATGAAAGATTTACATGAAAAAAAATTTCAACCCCTTTTTAAACCTTTAGGTAGAAGTTTTCAAAATATTGGATTACATTATTTTTAGCATTTTTCTGGTAGAAGACATACCTACCGATTTTTACAAATGTAACTTGAATAATAAAAAACTTTCCATACAAATTTTCAACCCCTATTTCAACCCATTCTGATTTTATTTTCTGAATTTTATTTATGACAAAAATATTCTATAGGTAGGTATCTTTCTTCCTATTACGGTCTCAAGTACCAAGTTTTATTTGCGTTCATTAAGTAGTTTCATCGTGATGACCGGTCAACAAAAAGACAGACAGACAGACAAAAAATAAATTCAGCTTCATTCAGTATATTCGATATTAAGTAGTTATATAACGAGTAAATTCCTCAAACAAAAATTTCCAAAATATCTTCAACTAGCCGACGCCCGCGACTTCGTCCGCGTGAATCTCGATGTAAACTTTCAAGTACCTCTATCCTACCCCTACCCCTACCCGACCCCTAGCCTACCCCTACCCTACTCCTACCTATCCCTACCTTACTTTTCTGGTTGATTTTTTACACCTTGTTTCCGAAAAATCTAAATATCTTACGGAACCCTATTTTTTCCAAAATAAAATTTAGCCTATGCTACTTGTGGATAATGTAGCTTTCGAATGGTGAAAGAATTTTTAATATCGATCCAGTAGTTTTTGAGCCTATTCATTATAATCAAACAAACAAACAAACACACAAACAAAGTTTTCCTCTTTATAATACCTACTATTAGTATAGATGGACATAATTGGGACTGGAGTTTTATTATAAGTAGGTATAGATTAGACTATATTAATATTTATTTACCTATGCCTATTAAAAATATTTTATTTTAGTTAAAGTTAATTTGTAGCCCACTATTCCAGGCAGTAGCGTGCACAAGGCTTTGAACTAGGGTAGGATGCACTGAAAGTAAAAATTGGAAAATTTCCTGTCCAACATAGGTTTATATTGAGTCCATAGGGTAGGCAGTGCATTTTTGCGTGTATAAAGTGCACGCCACTGATTCCAGGTAAGTATAATAAACTAGTTACCTACATGTGGATCAAATAAAAATTGTTTTACAGTTATACAAGAGTTTCATAATATTATAATAGGTATAGCAACAGTCATCATTAGACCATAGACGTCCATCCATGAGACATAGGCCTCCAGTAAAGATTTCCAAACAACATGGTCTCGAGCTGCCAACATCACTGCTGGATCACAGCAGTACCAAAAACAATAATGCTATAATAAAAAAAAATCTCTAATCAAGTAATCGCACAATCGTTCAGAAAGTTAGCGCTGCAGTAGTGGCAACAAATTGGCAGGAATGTAGGCACAACATGCGGGCGGGCGCGGGGCGCGCGGCGGTGGGCGGGAGGCGGGGCCGGACCGCCCGGTGCGAGCGGGACGGACTGCATGCACGCGTGCAAGGTCATGACGCGCCGCACGCTGACGCCGCGTCACGCGTCACACGTCACACGCGCGCTGACGATACGTGTTTGTCACATTTTTTCATCATCATAATTATTGCACATAATGAACATTATAAATACAGTGATTACGTTTACACACTTCGAATTTTAAAAAAAAGTTCAACTTTGTAAAAGTTTTCCAAAAATTCCATTTTTATTTAAATTTGTTATTATACCATCAAAGTTTAAGTTTTGAATATATTTTTTTAATATAACTACCTAATAAAGTTTTAAGATGTAGAAGAGTCAGGATAATAAAATGTGAAAAAGGATGATGAACTGTCGTAATTATAATAGAAGTATGGGAATGGAAGATGAAGTAGAATCATCATCACCATCATATCAGCCGATGGACGTCCATTGCAGGATATACTTAGGCCTTTCGTAGGGACTTCCAAACATCACGATACTGAGCGCCTGCATCCAGCGAATACCTGCGACTCGCTTGATGTAGGTCAGTCCAACTGGTGATAAAATAGATTGATGAATGACAATCTTTTTTTCCAGCATCCTTTAATCGATTTAGGGACTTGCTTAAAATCGCACTTAGGTACATATTTGATTACACCTATGGAGTACAATATTCAAGAACCTCAATATCTCCACGGTAATACCGCTGGACTCTACACCGAGAAGTCATATGTTCTATTCCCGCCAATGGTATATATATCGTCATACCCATTCCAAATACAGTCATTCAATTTTTTTTTTTGGTGGAAAATGAAATTATTGGTGATTAATCATATTATTTAAAAATAATTGAAAAATATTCGCTTTTTTGCTAAATCCAATTTAGGATCGTAAATTGGTAATTTAATAAAATTGTATGCACCTTCAGGACCCATCATGGATTCTTCTAATTATTATGAACCGTTTAATAATTCGTTACATTTCGGAATTCTAATAAATATGAGATACTTGAATAACAACTCAAATATTTACTTGATCATTATCTATAGGTAGATTTTATAGGCAACTAAGTACTTGGTAGTAAAAAACCATTTTTGAATTAATTATAAATAGGTCCTTCTTGTAGCTATTTTTTAATTTATTGAAAAAGTTAAATATCATTAATATTATACGGCATCAACCCATATTCGGCTCACTGCTGAGCTCGAGTCTCCTCTCAGAATGAGAGGGGTTAGGCCAGTAGTCCACCACGCTGGCCCAATGCGGATTGGCAGACTTCACACACGCAGAGTGATGAGCTGTGATAGCCCAGTGGATATGACCTCTGCCTTCGATTCCGGAGGGTGTGGGTTCGAATCCGGTCCGGGGCATGCACCTCCAACTTTTCAGTTGTGTGCATTTTAAGAAATTAAATATCACGTGTCTCAATCGGTGAAGGAAAACATCGTGAGGAAACCTGCATACCAGAGAATTATCTATTAATATTATAATTATGAACATTAAACATAATATTTTAATAATAAAAAAATAGTAGTCGAGTCCCTACATAGATTTCATTTAAAAAATATCATTAATATTCCAATAAAACACCAGACGTTGAAAACCTTTTCCTTTTTTTAAATTTAATAATATTTTTGTAATTTAAGATTTTTATTTAACGATTTCTGTTCTTTATTTATTATCTTTACGTTGAACGTTGAAATTTGTGTTGCATGATAATACTTTTAAGGATGGTAAAATTAATATTATAATATTTTTTATTAAAAAGGAATTTATTAAATCAAATTGTTGAAAGGGCATTTTTGTTCAAAAATGTTATTATTTGTTTTAAGTTAGAATTATGCATGTATGTGCCAAATATGAGGTCAATAAAGTCTACTTATTATTCTATCAAAAGAAAATATCATAATCACCAGGTTCAGTAATGTTTATTTATATTAATATATTACTGTTTTTAATTGAACTTGCCAGCATTTCTTAGCATGCTTATAATTACACAACAGAAATATGACATTCCATTTTAATCTATCATAAAAATATAAAGAAAATATTACAAAAAAAAAATGCAAAAGTTTGCAATGCAGAAATGCATATTACGATCCGTTGGACGGGCGACGTTTGATTGAGTGGCGCGGCGTTAGTTCGGCGGGCGGCCACGGCGCTAGTGTGCGGATGTGGCCTCGCGGCGCGCGTCACTCCGGCCGCGGCGAGCGACCACTGCGCACCGCCCCGCTCGCTCGCGCCGCCGCTCGCGACCGCACGCGCCCGCTCCGCGAAGTGAATCAAAACACCCGGGTCTCACTAAACTCCGCAGTGTCAGTTCTGTGTTAAAGTGAAAAAAAACTACAATAAAATAAAACCTCAAATACTTAGTAAAACAACGACATACCGAGTGGACACCTGTTCAAATACGATTTGTTTAATTTTGATGGATTGAAGGTTTCGACGTGCCGGTGTCGAGGAATTCGTTCACGTTTGACGACAAACAAACAGAAGTGGGAAAACAAAGGATTCTTGAGACGTTGCTTGCTTAGGTGCAGGCGACAGGTTGTATTGTGGAACGTGCGTGAACACCGCTTTGAAAGTATTGGAAACTCTGCCCAGGTAAGCTAGTCTGGACTAATAAAACAGGTACATAACAAGGTGCTGAGGGTAAAGTACACTGAAATCTTTGATTTTATAAACTATTACTTACTAGATTTCACTCGAATAATGTGAGTTTATGAAAATTTTCAAAGGTAAAATTGTGAAACATCTTTCAAAAAGCGATCAAGACATCAGATTTAGGAGCCAAAAGTTTAATTTACAATTTCAGACAAAAAGCCACCACAGTCAAATAATAACGATTCTACAATTTTCTTGACTTACTTACTCTCTTAACTAATACTTTTTATTAGATTTCTTGTGTTAAAAGTTGAATGTTTTCGTCGAAATACAAGTTAAAAGTGACTTTAGTTGGATTTCATAAGTTTTCGTGGCGTGCCAGGGCCGGAAAACTTTGGAAATTGTCCGTGAAGCCGACAGTGGCGACGCGGCGGCGGCCGGCGACGGTGCTGTGAACTAGGCACGCGACTTTGCATGAAAAACCACCTGAAAAACTGTTCCAAACTTATGTAACTTGTTTTTGACAAGTATTCTTAATTACAATATACCTTTTTATAGTTGGAAATGAATTGTTTTTGTAATAAATAACTCAAATACCTTCGTCCTACTTAATTATATGTTGACCAAATGTTTATTAGCCGGGTTGTAACATTATTATAGTTAATTAATTTGACAAATAGTGGCCATATAATATGTGGCTTATAACCTATAACCTATTATAATAATTTATAAAAATATTTGGCTAATTTTTCATTATTTATGTTAAGGCAGGAACAACATTAATGTTTACCTACCTATAAATATTTTTACTAAACATTTTATATTTGGGTAATACTTATTAAGGATTTTAACGTCAGCAGAAACATTTTATCAATAAATAATTAAAGATTAGTTCACAAAATGGTGATTTAATATTTTACATTGAAAAATATTTCCAAGAGTAGCTACTTTAAGAGTAGCTATATTATATTATAGAAGTACCTATGTACAATTTTACAATTATTTTAGAAGTAGAGCTGTTCCTAACAGAGCACATCCAGGGAAGTACCTACTACCACTGTATTTAATTTTGCGGCTAATCGGCACTACTGTACCTACCATATGTGGTCTAAAGTTTATGGTTGCTGGGAAAATTAGTGGCACAATGAGACCTGAAAGTGTTGCTCATGTTCACATCAGGTGAGCCATGTGCTTTCTCCGTTAACTATTATAATAAAAAAAATCCTATTCATGAGGTTGGTACGATTTTTTGAACATAAGAAAAACGCCAAACCCAAACAGTGATCAGAAATACATATAACATAATATTTCAGGTCATTTGAAGGTTTTAGATTTATATTATATTTAAATTTAAATAAGAAAATTATTATATTTAAAAATTTATTAATTACTTATATAAATATAAAAAAGTATATGAATAATTAAAGTTTATTAACAAATTGTTTGTAAAATAACTAAGTAATTCCATTATCATTCAATGCATTGAGAGGTTTAAACAGTAGCAAGAAAAAAACAATAAACATACACGAGGTGAGTTCCACCCCGAGATAGTATTTTTTGTAAATCCGC